>NW_027498525.1:0-101210 GCF_021521415.1 Bidens hawaiensis
ATTTGCAATAAAGGTCGGTTCTTGTGTCCTGAGAATACCATTAATCAGGTCCGGGTCTGGATCGGGTATTGCAGCTAAGACTCGTTTGCGCACCCCTAGTTTTTAAATATCAAAAAGCAAGGTTCACACATTTTACCTGCAACAATTCGTCTTAAAATGAACATGTGTTGGTGATTTGGATCTCAAAATGTAGGTAGAAAGTAACTGGTTTGTGTTAGGTAGATCACGGTTGGTAACATGTAACACTTATCTTTTAGAACGCTGTTGACTAGGGTTGTAAACGATCCGAACCCGAGATTGACTAGCTTGAGCTCTGCTTGTTTATTATTTACGAAAAACCTTGAATGAGCCTAAGATCAGCTTGAGCTCGTGTGCAGTATCTTAAACGAGCCAAAGCTCGGCTCGAGCTCAACTGTGCAATGTAAAATCAATGCATAAAAGCCCGAAACATTTAAAAGTCCAAAACAGTTAAAAGTCCACTAGGCTTGTTAAGGCTCGGCGAGTCTCAACGATTTTCCCATACAAGGCTCAAGCTCGGGCTCGATAACTAAGCAGGCTTTATTCTCGGCTCGTTTCGAGCCTTTTGTTGATCTAATCTTGAGGGGCATGGCTTGTTTGCATCCCTATGTTTGACAAAGATTTTATATGTATGTCCAGCCATTGCCTGAAACTGTTGCTCTTGTGGAGGATATTGTTGTTGAGTATGTGACAGATATGGTGAGAATTTATCTACTTTTTTTCAAATTCTTTGAATCGGATAACAAATACTTGTGTTAAGAAGTTGTCAATGAAAGTGTAGGTGCATAAAGCCCAGGACATTGCATCAAAAAGGGGAAAGCTTTTAACTGAAGATTTCTTGTTCTTGATCCGCAAGGTATCTTATCTCCTTTTTACGCAGGTTATATTGTTTAACACTGCATTCTCGGGTTTAAAATAAAAGGAAAAGAAATGATAAGATTGGATAGGGAAAGAAATGAAAAGAAATTATATATTTAAAAGACATTCTCGAGTTAAAATAACAGATGAGAAAAGAAAGTGTTAATTACATTATTGAGTTGGATAGAAAAGAAAAGATAGGAAAAAAATTATAACTTTACAATAATGTCCTCATTATTGAGTTAGATAGGAAGCAAAAGATAGGGTAAATTAGTAATATTGTCATGACTATAAACTTTCCTTCCGAATCCGGCCATATTTGGCTGGAAAGTTTTAGAGGAAAAAAACACCAACTTTTCTTTCCATTCTCTTTCTTTTCTTTTAATGAAAAAACTCAAGAATGAAAAAAGAAAAGTTTTCTTATCTTTTCCGTTCCAAACCTTTAAATAAAAAATTCAAGAATACAGTGTAAGTTTTGCTAATTTTATATTAAATGTTTCTCCAGGACTTGCCAAAGTTAAACCGTTGTACAGAACTGCTGTCAATGAATGAAGAACTGAAACAAGCAAGGAAAGCATTCGATGTTGATGAGGAGAAATTGGCATCAGCCGAGTGATCAAATGTTGCAAAAGACAAACCTTAAGGTTCCATCATAGGTAATAACCTTGTATTACACCAAAAATAAGAGGATATATCAAAATTATTCAATTTAATGTTACAACTTTTGACATCTAAAAACTGTTCTTGGGTGGCATAATGTTTTTTTTAATGAATCTATTGGACTTAATAACAAATATATTATACATGTATGCTACTAACTAACTAGCCGAGAATGGCTTTGATCTTGGTCTTCTGGTCATCTGTTAGCGATGTTGGGAAAAGAACTTCAAACGTGACATATAAGTCACCCTTCTTGTTGCTAAAGTTCAATGGCATTCCTTCACCTTTAACCTTCTTCACCTCCTTTGGTTTTGTAATCCCCTGCAAATAGTCTCTTAGCTGTAAGTAATTGTCTTATAATGATCACTCATGAAAACTTGAATGTAAACAAAAGCACTACCTTTGTGCCTATGTTAACTATATGATCATCAAGGTGTTTAATTGTCTTCTCGAACCCGACAAGTGCTTGCGCCTGAAAATGCAAGATTTCATCATTAATATAGTATTAACATCAAATTTTGTTTTACTTATAAGGGTTGTCATTGAAAACAGAGTGGAGAAAAAAATTACTAGAGTTATTGTGGCAGTTGTGTGAAGGCTATTGCCTTCTCTCCTAAACCTGTCATGTGGCGCTGTACGAATGCGAAACTGCACGAAATCCGAGATTTACCATCAGCCATAAAATACTTTTCTTCTTTAAAGTTTAAACATATTGATAATATAATGAAGTAATCACTAATAAGTAATAACAAACTAACCCTAAGATCTCCAGGTTCACCATCAATAACTGGTTCACCCTCCTAATAAAAGACCACTTCCTGCAGGAGTAATATATCATCAGAACCACTTTTAATAAAATGGTAAATTATCTCAAAAGTATGAAATAACATAACAGCTTACTTGGCCATCTTGCATTCCTTTTTCAATATCCACAGTTACAAAGTTCCCTTCCCTTTCATACTTTACATTAGGACACTGCTCACACACCTGAACAACATAACAAAAACATATGTATAATGATTCCAGCCATGAGACAAAAACTAAGGATCTTCATAAGTTCAAGCATACCTCCTCTGTCATCTGTTGGAACATCCCTAGGCCAACTTGCCGGTGATAAACCTCGTTCCTGCAGTTGCAGCGTCTTTTTCCTGGTGCACGTTTTATAATATTCTTCTCCCTCCATATCTGATTAAAGTTAACAATAAGTTTTGTAATTTTATACGTTGAATATGAGAGCTCGATATTCGTTTCTCTACATTTAGTGAGCCTCCCATGTACAAATCCTCCAATGCTGCATCCAAGTCAACAATTACATCATCACCTTTTACCACTCGGTCCTCCTCTTCTTGGTCTGCTCCACCGCCAAAAAACCTGCAAAATGCAAAGTATTAATTTTAGTACATTTGCAAAAGCGGATGTGCATCTTAAACAATGGAAATGTAGCAGGAAGTCAACAAAAAGAACATACCAAAATTGTAATTTGGGATTCGTTATAAAAAGTTTTTATGTGATTATGTTTTGATATTGTAGATTCGGGGTATTCATAAATTGTTAAAACCTGTTGAAACCATCCAAACCGATGCAATTCGTTCGGTTTGGCCAATTTGAAATATATACAGTCTGGCGCACGTTTGGTTTTTAACACATTAGCAATCTATGGTTCGGTTACGGTTTAGAATTTAGAACCGATCGTGTAAACTGAACTTGTGAAGCAGATAAGCAGTTTGGGAGTTTGAGTGAAATGCTTGATTGTTGAGTGAAATAAGCAGTTTTCTTCTTCAGTTTGGGAGTTGCGTGTCAATTTTAGATACGCAACTCCCAAACTCCTCTAGATAAGCACAATAGCATTTGTGGACAAAAAGTATGCCATAAATATCATCTAATAATGATTGTGATTATATTTAATCAGAAAGTAGAAACATGTTTTTCTTCTTTTTAACGGCAAATGTTATTCTTACTATAATTTACGCCAACAATTCTAAACTACTTCCTTGTCAAGTTTCTCTAATAAGAAGCATATATTTAACGTTCTAAAAGCAAAATCTTACGATTTAAATATATCCTGAATATCCATCCCTCCGCCTCCTCCGCCACCAGCAGCATGCTGTTTAAGCCCTTCTTCACCGTACCGATCATAAATACTCCTCTTCTCACTGTTCGACAACACTTCATAAGCTGAAAACAAAATCGTTTAGTTTCACATCCACTGTAAACACGAAAGCGAAAGCGAATGCATAAGCCAAAGCATGTATGATCATTTACCATTGTTAATTTCAGCAAATTTTATATTAGCATCTTCATTTCCTTGATTCTTGTCCGGATGATATTTCAAAGCAAGCTTTCTATACGATCGCTTAATTTGATCGTCCGATGCGCCTTTCGGAACTTGAAGGATATCATAGTAGCTTTTACTGTAGCAATTAAACAAATAATAACCCAGAACATGAAGATGATATTTGAAGCAAACTTTTAACACTTACGCGGCATTAACAATCAATAAGATCGATAGATAGATTACGAAGCTCAATTTCGATCGACAATGCGCCATTGATGAATCACCGGAGATAATATTAAGACGCCGTGAAAGCAAACTCTCCGGCAGTTTATGTTAAAAGTTCGAGCAGAAAACCTGCGACGTGGATTTGAGGAAATCTAACCAATGAGGGAGAACTTGTGTCTGTTGGAACCAATGGTGTTGTGACACGTGGCGACATGTTGGGCACGGCAAGACTCAAGACACCACAAATGTGGAGTTGACCGTGGACTATCGGGCCCACTTTACTTTATAATTAGAAGGAGAAGACCGGCTTATTGAAACTACATGATCGTGGCTTTTTAATATGGGATTTTAACCTTTTATACTGATTTTAACATTTAATGTCTAACTTATTACAATTGTTATAAAACTTGCATAGATTCAAGCTTCGAACTTGAAACCGTAAAATTTTTGAGCCTTAAATCCTTAACCATCACTATTATGTCTTGGACAAAGCCAGTCACACAAATTCTCACATAACTAAAATATTTAATGTCTAACATGTAATATAAATATTAATTTTTGTTTTAATCACCAACTTTGGCCATTCACCAATACAATCTTCGAACACAATCATTAACCAAAGGTGCAAAACTATAACACCAAACGAGAAAGGCTTCGCGTTTACCGTCATATAACATAAATAATAAAAGTAGGTGTGTTTAATTAATCAAATTTCAAATTTCCAAATTTTAATAGGGTTGTTATATACAAACACCATCCCCATGGTGTGTGAATAAGGTTATACGATTCGTATAGGGCCTATACGAGTCGTATAAGCCTAATTTGTTAACATGCGTACGGAGGTGACAGTGTGACAACTTTTTGCAGTCTATACGACCCGTATAGACCCTATACGAGTCGTATAGATATTCTTGTTCGTATAGACCCTATACAAGCCGTATAAACCTTATACGAACAATATAGACCTATACGAGCCATATAGGGTCTATACGACTCATATAGACTGCATGTCAGTTGTACTTTGACCAAATATTTATAATTATTTTATGGTCTATACGAGCTGTATAGATTGTATACGACTCGTATAGGCCATGTATCAGTTTTTCTTGCTCCAACCCAACAACTTCTATTTCATTCGTCATGTTACTATAGGGCATTGAACTACTATAATTTTATAAAGGCTATATTTCAAAAGACGAGTTAATACGAATCAAAACATCTACATTAACAAATATAATTATTTTTATGGCAGTTATATTTCAAAAGCTTAGATAACTCACATGGGCGTCAACCAAAATGGATTGCATGACCACATATAAAAAGTCGTTACCCAAAAACACGCATGTTGTTCGTATGCTTTTATTTATAGCAAAAATATTTACTTTTAAATTACGTGTTTCTATTTTGTAAACAACTCGGATGTTATTTTTAATATTTTGTAATTTTAGAAAAAATCTAAAAAAAACCTTATACGAGTCAAACAGACTCTATACGAATTGTATAGCCTTATACGGCTCGTATATGGGGCTATACGATACATATAAATGAAAACTGACACGCCTGACTTGAAAATGACTTGACACTACATCTATACGAGTCGTATAGACCCTATACGACTCGTATAGACCTTTTTGGTGTTTGAATAACCTACTTGGTGTATGAATAACCTAAGCCTTTTAATATTTTGAACCTAGATTTGACTTCAAAATTTATGCCCAATTCAATTCAAATTTCAAAATATGATTTAATTCGACTTTGTTAACAAAACAAATAAACATATAATTGGACTATGGGCTTGGGGCTTGGGTTTCATATTAAATTGGTAGCCCAATGACTAAATCATTAGAAGCCTGTTTCAGGATTTTGAATGAAATTTAAAATCATAAATTGGTATTTGATTCAAAATTCAATCTGAATTGAATACGAATTTTTGAAAACCAATTTCGAACCTTCATTTTCAAACTTATTTTTGTAGGAATACTCTAAGGGCCGTTCAGTTCATGGAATTTTTCTTAAGGAATTGAATTTGGATTCGGAAATGGAATGGAATGGAATGGAATCTTGAAAAAATCCATAATGTATTTGGTTGGTAACCTTGTTGATTGAGTTGAAATCCCCTACCCTTAAGAGTTAAGAAAGAGAAACGATTTATGTCGGGCTGGTTCGGGTAGATTAATTAAAGAGTTACTTTGTTCAGGTTGGAACGGATTTTAGGTCGGAACGCGTTTCGGATCGGCATGAGTTTTGGGTAGGGACGGGTTTTAGGCCGGGCCGAAACCCGAACTCGTTCGAGCTGAAACCCATTCCGATATGACCTGAAACTCATTACGATCCAAACCTGTTCCGAACCAAATTAAACATTTCAACACTATTTTGAACTTTCCTTTTGAAAGTAGAAGGAATCTTAAATTCCAATGAACATGAGATTTGATTGAAATTAGTTTCAAATTCCAATTTCTTCCATATCCATGCGAACACCCAATATCAAGGGATTTAAAATCCTATGAATTTCATAAAACGAAGGCACCCACGCTCTAAATTTACTCACTTCATTGCACGTCCAATAAAAACTTATAATGTAATAACAATAACAGATCCGATATAATGTAAGAGTCAAATTCGAGTAGTCCCGGCAAAGATAACGAGAAGACATTCCATAACCCAGGCTCACACTTATACATATTGTCTTTATAAAAACTTACATCTTCTTGACCATAAAATCCTTTACTCGTATATTAAACATAATGTTTTTACACATTTGTAGGTGAAGAGGTAGGTCCCAGCAGAGCCCAGTTGGACCCGCAAGACTCACCTTGAAGAGGGACGTCTGCGCAAGGACCAACTGGTTCCGCAGGACTCACCATGCTCAGAAATGAAGACCTTACGCGCAGTACGCCAGCTGTTCCCGCAGGGAAAGCCTCCCAATGGTGAAGTACCCCGCCTGTCCCCGCAGCTGCGGATACAAGCCATCAGGGAAGGCTACCCGCACTAATAGCAAGGCTACACGCACAAGGCACTAACTCTCAATAATTCAGTGTCACCTGAAGGAATGAGCAAGGCGGGAATACTCCCGCCCAAATAAGCCAGTCCGTATGCTTCTGGAAGATCTTTTGTACTATACCTGCCAAGGTATGGACAAAATAGACAAGATCTGACCAAAGCAGCCCATGAACCAATCACAGGGTGACAGCTCACCGACAACAGTACGAGGAGCATGCTCTAGTACTGTTTGTCACTATTAGCCGCTGCCTACTCACCAACCCTTGTCGTGGCACGCACATAGCCTGCAGTTGGTGGAAAGGGAACAGTACACAGCCGGCCTTGTCACTATCAGCCGCTGCCTACCCACCAACCAGCATGGCACGTGCGTAGCCCATAGTTGGTAGAACAGGAATATTATACAGCTGGCTGTACCTGCTTGGAAACCTACCTTCGGCTATAAATACTCCAACACCTTGGAACGGTAGGATCATCTTGTATTTTACCTTCACTAGCTGAGGAACCCCCCCCTTCTCAGTGACGAGCTCACGGTGTCTGTTTTGCAGGTCATCTGAAGAACATCCTTCTTTGCCGGACCTAACCCTCGTGGGAAACATTACTTAACCCCCAGATTATCCATAATCTCCTTGACACGAGCATCGTACGCGTTAGTAGATATCAAACATGGGTTGCAAATCCCGTTATGGTACCGAAGGCTAACAAACAATGGCGCATGTGTATAGATTTCAAAGATTTAAACAAAGCATACCCCAAAGATTGTTACCCGTTACCCGAAATTGACCTCAAAGTGGATTCATTAGCACCGTTTCGCCTTAAATGCTTCCTTGACGCATATAAGGGGTACCATCAAATCCACATGGCTGTAGATGATCAGGACAAAACCGCATTTCGGACGCCCGATGGCACATTTTGTTATCAAATGATGCCATTCGGACTTAAGAATGCAGGGTCCACATACCAACGCCTGATGGATAAAGAGTTTCATGCCCAAATTGGGAGAAACTTGGAAGTTTACATGGATGATTTGGTCATCAAAAGCCCTGAGCCAGAAGCGATGTTGAAAGACATCGAAGAAACTTTCAACACGCTCAGAAAGATAAACATGAAGCTCAACCCGAGCAAGTGTTCCTTTGGGATGGAAGAAAGGAAGTTCTTGGGAGTCATTGTTACTAAAGATGGCTTCAGAGCGAACCCTGAAAAGGTCGAAGCCATTATCAAAATGGAATCACCTACTACCATCAAGCAAGCCCAGACACTGAATGGACGCCTAGTCGCACTTAACCGCTTTTTGTCAAACCATGCGGATAGGTCGTTCCCATTCGTGTCAACATTGAGAAACTGTTTAAAGAAAACGCACTTCTGCTGGACACCAGAAGCGGAAGCAGCTTTTCAGGAAATTCGGTCACGCTTGATCGAACTCCCAACGCTCACAGCACCAGATGCGAGGGAGGAATTAATCATATATCTTTCTGCCACAGATAGAGCAACCGGGGCAGTCCTGCTAGTAGAGCGAAAAGGTATCCAGATGCCTATTTACTATGTTAGCCGTGTCCTAACAGACGTAGAAACCCGGTACTCTACCCTGGAAAAACTAGTTTTAGCACTTGTACAGGCTTCACGCAGGCTAAGACGATATTTCCAAGGTCACCCAATCACCATTCTCACCAGCTTCAAACTTGCAAACGTTCTAGGCAAACCCGAGTTATCGGGACGTCTAGCCAAATGGGCAATTGAGTTGGGGGAATATGCGATAAAGTACAAGCCAAGACCAGCCATAAAAGGCCAGGTCCTGGCCGACTTTATAGCAGAAGTCCCCGCTTCGCCGGAGAAAGAGTGCCAGGAGGAGGCTCAACCCTCCCCAGCACAGGACATCAATGATGTCTGGCGACTCTACACCGATGGAGCAGCCAGCAACGAGGGTTCAGGCGCAGGGTTGAAACTAACCAACCCAGCAGGCCAAGAATACACTTACGCTATTCGACTGGATTTTCCAAGTACGAATAACGAAGCCGAGTATGAAGCATTCTTGGCCGGGCTGAGAATTGCGCGTAAAATGGGAGTGAAAAACTTGGAAGCCCACGTGGATTCCATGTTAGTAGCCAACCAAATAAACGGAACGTACACGGCCGTGAATGACACAATGGCCCTGTACCTCGCACAAGCAAAAACCCTTATGCGCGATTTTAATGATTGTAAAGTCATACACGTCAAGCGTAGCGAAAACAAATCTGCGGATGCGTTAAGCAAGCTTGCATCATTAGCCTTAACCCATTTGGGAAAGGACATCCGCATTGAACTCCTTGAAACACCATCAGTCACGCACAAGGAAATTTGTGTCATCCAAACCGGCACAGAAACGTGGATGACACCGATAATAAATTACCTTGCAGCAGGTATACTACCAGAGTCAAAAACACAGGCAAGAAAAATACGTTGTAAAGCATTAAACTATCAACTCATCGATGACATTCTTTACAGACGTAACTTTCTTGGCCCACTCATAAGATGCGTGGACAACCAAGATGCTGACTACCTCCTAAGGGAAGTACACGAAGGCATCTGTGGAGTACACGCAGGTCCACGCGTTGTTGTAGCTAAGTTAAACAACGCGGGATACTTTTGGCCGGGGATGCATACGGATGCGCTGGCATACATCAGAAAGTGTAGGTCTTGCCAGCTCTACGCACCCAACACGCATCGCCCGAAGAATGAACTTGTTCCAGTCACCTCTTCATGGCCATTTCAGAAGTGGGCCATCGATGTGACAGGCCCATTTCATACAGCAGCAGGAAACGTTCAGTTCCTAGTGGTAGCCATCGACTACTTCACCATGTGGATAGAAGCAAAACCCTTAGCCCAAACAACCGCAAAACATATTAAAAAATTTATTTGGGAATTTATTATTTGTCGTTTTGGACTTCCACAGACTTTGGTGAGTGATAACGGCACCAACTTTGCTGACAAGAAGCTACAAAAGTGGCTGGAAGAACTTCAAATCACCCACACCTTTACCTCAGTGGCACACCCGCAAGGTAACGGTGAGGTGGAAAGAGCAAATAAAAGCATCGTCGAAGGCATAAAGAAAAGACTCCTGGAACACAGATCCGGCTGGGTAGACGAAGTTCCACACGTCCTTTGGGCAAACAGAACGCTGAAAAAGGCCAGTACGGGAGAAACCCCGTTCAGCCTCACTTATGGCACTGAAGCCATGGTCCCAGTCGAAATTGGTTTGCCCTCACCAAGGGTCTTGATTCAGCCAGAAGACAATGATGCGGAAAGACGGTTAGACCTTATGCTAATCGAGGAACGCAGAGACTTAGCCGCAGCGCGTGAAGAAAACTACAAGCGACAAATGCAAAAGTACTACAACACGCGGGTAAAACTCTGCAACTTCAATGTAGGAGACTACATATTGCGTAACAACGAGGCTTCAAACCAAGAGCGCCCAGGAAAACTGGCACCGGTCTGGGAAGGACCGTACATTATCAAAGAAGTTTTGGGAAAAGGCGCATACCGGCTCGAAAGGCTCGATGGCACTCCTATCCCAATAACATGGAACGGAGCTCAATTACGCAAATGTTACATGTAGATCAATTCCAAATAATCTTTATTCCATCAACATTCAAACATTAAAAGAATTGTTGGGTACATACCCGCATACAAGATTAGAAGTCTACAAACATAAAAATCTACTCTAATGGTGGAAAGGGATCTAAAGTATCAATCTTCAGGACCACTCCCACTTGGACCCGCACCATCAGTAGAGTGTGGTGGTTCAAGGAAAGCTTTGAGGATAGTTAGCCCATCATCAGCAGCAGCAATCTCGTTTACCTTCTCCACCACCGGATGCGGGAAGGCGGCATACTGATTCACTGCTTGGTCATACGCAGCTTCAGTATCCACATTGTAAAGAGGGAAGTTGGAAGGCGGAATGCCTTGTTCAACAAACCCTAGACCAAGCAAGAAGCCAGCCTTTTCCCCATCCTCATGAGAAGCGTTGAGGGTTGCGCTCATCTCATCGTCATATGATGTGTTCGTGAACACCCGATGCACAACCTAAAAAACAGAAGTATATCAAAAACTCTTATAAGTGTAAGGAAAAGCGTAAAGAAATTGTGAAACTGCGCATACCTGCGACAACGTTTCTCGAAGAAGCCATTCCTTGGTAACCAAAGCCTCCTGGAGGGCAGCTTGAGCTTCATAACGGGCGCGTTCGGCTTCGTTATTTGTAAGGTTGGCAAGCAACACATCTTTGGCTGCAGCCTCTTCGACGCCCTTTAGCTTACGCTCAGTTTGGTCAAGCACCCCCCTCTGGTCCAAGATCTCTTGGAGCTTCTTGGCATCTTCCATGGCCAAAGCATCATGAGCCTGCTGGAGCCTCTCTAATTTGGCTTTAAGTTCCTCATTCTCGATGCGTAGAGGCTCAGCAACAGCTTCAGCCTTTGTGGCCCTCTCGGTTGCATTCCGTGCAGTTTCCTTGGCCAACCGAAGCTGTTCGTTAACAGCTTGGGCAGCCTTGGAACGAGCCTCGAGCCGGGCCTGAACTTCAACCTCGAGGGCCTTGAAGGCCTTCTCTTTTTCCGCAGCAACGGCGGCAAGCTTCGCATTCTCCTCCCGGATAGCCCGCGCCTGAGCCACTTCAAGGCTACGCGCCGTCTTTAACTTGTCGTTTTCACGACAAAGTAGCTCGACGCGCGGCTGCATCCGGGCGAGGAGGATTCGGAGCTCGTTGGACAGCCTACCTTCCTGGTAGCTGGCCATGGCCTCCCCCAGCGCACCGCTTGGGGCGGCGTGACGCGCCCATTCGACGCACTCCTCAGCAGTCCGGAGGGTCGTTCCCCGGCGGATATTCCACCGAGGAGCGTACACCTCGTTGG
Source organism: Bidens hawaiensis (assembly GCF_021521415.1). Classification (NCBI taxonomy): domain Eukaryota; kingdom Viridiplantae; phylum Streptophyta; class Magnoliopsida; order Asterales; family Asteraceae; genus Bidens; species Bidens hawaiensis. Next base: position 11,914 of record NW_027498525.1, read on the forward strand.
AATCACGAACTGCAATAAAACAAAAAACAGTTAAGAGAGAGAAATGATGAAAGGGATATAGGCCAAAATAACCCTACGCACATGTAGGGTCGACAACAGGCCGATAGCCACCAAACCCATCACCTGAACCTAAGGGATATCCATCCAAAAGGTCAAGGAGACGGGAATGAGGCAAGGATTGGCTAGACGCCCCAACCCCAAACGTACCTGAAGGACTGGCCGTAGTCGCAGGCGCCGGAGGAGGCATGGTGGAGGCTGCCGCGGTGGAAACCAACGGAGGTGAACTCACCGGAGGTGAACTCACAACCGTGGCCGAGGCTGCGGAAGAACCCGCAAGAGAAATCACCGCCGGCTCAGTGATGGATTCTGTGAAAATGGCACTGACAGCCGGCGGGGATAATGTTACAGCTGGAACAGTTGGCTCAACGGGATGAGCAACTGAACCAGTACTGCAAGCAGGCGTAGCCGCCTCGGTCATCGCCTCGGGTAGGTTGACCAAACCTACCTTCATGGGTCCAGAGCTGCTCCCTCCCGCTCCACTCTGGAATGCCGTAGCATCCACGCCTGCACGAAGACAAGATATATAAGTATAATAGCGGAAAGATATGAAGTTAAAGTTATGTACACTTACGGGTCCTTTTGAGCTTGAAGGTGCGAACAGGCGGGGACGAACCCGATGGAGCCGGCCTCTTCGTACCGGTCACCGTCGTCGTCCTGGGCTGCTCGGAGGTGACAGCCGTTTCAACCTCCGGAGCAGTGGTCTCAACACCACCTGGGTTCCCCGCCGCTTCTTCACTCTCGGTCTCCGACTCAGACCGGTTCCCTTGATCGGCAGTGGAGGCAACCTTCGCCTTGCCCTTCCCGCCGACAGCCTTCTTCTTCCGCGCAAGAAAAGGACCATCTGCGGATTCCTCATCAGAAGATGACAAGATTAGAGGAATTCCAGCAGAGGTTTCAGCATTCAGAGGGCGAGGGTTAAATAGTCTTTTACCTGGCCGTGTGGCGCTCAGTATTTCGTGGCCTGGCGGGTAGGCCTCCACAAACCGATCCGCAGTCTGCGCAAGGATGGGCAACTCGTTCTCGTCAAGAACACGAGTACCCAACCGAGCGGGACCGTCAGCTTCCCGCGGATGCAGGAGGGACTGCAAGTCATTTCCCTCTGAAATAAAAAGAAAAACAGTTAGAAAAAACCTTAAATCAACAAAGAAGACGGAGCATACCGTAAGGGATAAAGTTCAAACCGTATTCAAGTACGATGGGAATCTGTGGCGCATCCGCCCCAGCATCCTTCCACACCCTGCTCATACCGAGCATCACCATCCCGGACTCCGGAAAGCGGTAAACCGGAGTCTGGATCCGGGAAATCTTGGAGAACCATTCCGCCTCCTGGTAGTTGGAGGCGTGAAGGCTGGGGAGAGCTCTCCCGTTCTTAAATGTCATCGCTATAGGGACGACACGGGCAGAGATGTAAAAGAACTCCCGCTTCCAAGACCGAAGACTGCGCTCGGTAGCGCAGATCTTCAAACCCTTGATCCGGGTGACCAGGGTATACCAGCCTTGGATACACCTCCAGGAGTAGAAGGTCATCAGGCGGTCGACGTGGGGATTCACGCCAAGAATGAGGCACACCCACTCAAAATGGCGGATCTTGGCGATCGCCATTGGGTGTACCTCGGTCAGGTGCACACCGTGTCTATCCAGAACACGGTATACAAACTTCGTCAACGAGAACCTAAGATTCCCATAGACGAAGAAAGCGGCATATACCCCTATTTTGCCCTTGGGGGCATCGTACACCGTCTGGTGTGGCTCCGGAAACTCAGGCTCGAACGGCTCGAGCATGAACTTCCGGACGATGTACCGGTAAAGCTCGATGGGAAGAGCACACTGGCATTCGCCAGCAGTGCTCTTATCGTCCTTATCGGACGTAGACGTCGGGTTCTCGACATACAAGTCAGACTCCTCGACGGTAGCTTCTGGATCATGAGTAGACGATATGTTTTGGAGGTAAAGAACGATTTCAGGAGAATGCTCGACAGAAAGTTAGAGTATTCGCCAGAAATCGCTTAGAAGAAGAAGAAAGAAGTGAAAGTGTGGATTACCGTGAACCCTCTCCCCCTTTATATACTCATCGCAATGAATGCGATGAATTTAATGCGGAGGAGAGAGAAAAGAGCTGGTGCAATGAAACTATGACACGTGAAAAAAGCAAGCTGGCAACAGCTGTTGACGGGACGCGCGCCGTAAAATCCGCACCCACGCGCCCGAAAAATCGCGCCCACGCTCCTGAAAAAGCGTCTGGAATGACTATATACTGTCACGTCGCCATAACTTCCTGCACGTCCTGACACTGTCAGAAGAAACTGTCGGACGAAGTTTCAACAGTTTGGACTGTTCTTATCCTTTCACCAACTCTTCGAATTTCAAAAAGATTTAAAAAGATTCAAAAGTAAGCGGGACTATACCCCTTACCTTGGAAACCAAGTAACTATAAGACAGGTGCGAGTACAGTGTCAAGGCAAAACCCTTCACATACTTAGCATCCGCAGGGAATGGACGCCAAGAATACCTTGGAAGTAAGATAACTATAAGACGAGTGCGGGTACAGTGTCAAGGCGAAACCCTTCACATACTTAGCACTCGCAGGGAATTGAAACCAAGAAGGATCTTCTGGGCCATGCTTGCGGAAAGGGAAATAACATCCCCGCATAGCGGGAACGTTGAGAACTAGATTGTTTGAAGCTCCAGGATGGAATTGGTTCTTTAACATAATTGATCACTATGTTTAAAACTACCGAAACCTCATGGAGAATCTACACAAGTGAAACTCAACGCTCCTGACTTGCGAGGAGGTTACACACCTACCCGTATCATACCCAAAGATCAAGCAGAAAAGTCGGGAATTTCTGCACGTGACATTAGGGAAACCGCGGGAAGAATCCCCACGGACAACCTTAAAACTAAATCCTTTTCAAAACCCCCTGCTTAAGTCCAAAGTTCACCTCACTTATTAACAATTCATGAGAAGAACATTGGACTGGGGGGACTTGAAGAGGTAGGTCCCAGCAGAGCCCAGTTGGACCCGCAAGACTCACCTTGAAGAGGGACATCTGCGCAAGGACCAACTGGTTCCGCATGACCCACCATGCTCAGAGATGAAGACCTTACGTGCAGTACGCCAGCTGTTCCCGCAGGGAAAGCCTCCCAATGGTGAAGTACCCCGCCTGTCCCCGCAGCTGCGGATACAAGCCATCAGGGAAGGCTACCCGCACTAATAGCAAGGCTACACGCACAAGGCACTAACTCTCAATAATTCAGTGTCACCTGAAGGAATGAGCAAGGCGGGAATACTCCCGCCCAAATGAGCCAGTCCGTATGCTTCTGGAAGATCTTTTGTACTATACCTGCCAAGGTATGGACAAAATAGACAAGATCTGACCAAAGCAGCCCATGAACCAATCACAGGGTGACAGCTCACCGACAACAGTACGAGGAGCATGCTCTAGTACTGTTTGTCACTATTAGCCGCTGCCTACTCACCAACCCTTGTCGTGGCACGCACATAGCCTGCAGTTGGTGGAAAGGGAACAGTACACAGCCGGCCTTGTCACTATCAGCCGTTGCCTACCCACCAACCAGCATGGCACGTGCGTAGCCCATAGTTGGTAGAACAGGAATATTATACAGCTGGCTGTACCTGCTTGGAAACCTACCTTCGGCTATAAATACTCCAACACCTTGGAACGGTAGGATCATCTTGTATTTTACCTTCACTAGCTATTTCTCTCAATATACACTTATATTCAGAGCAATCTAGTCTGATTCTCACGCCGGAGGGTGGTCACAAGGAGGAACCCCCCCTTCTCAGTGACGAGCTCACGGTGTCTGTTTTGCAGGTCATCTGAAGAACATCCTTCTTTGCCGGACCTAACCCTCGTGGGAAACATTACTTAACCCCCAGATTATCCATAATCTACTCGGGGTCACTTAGTGTTTCTTCAGTAGGCATAGAGTTTATTAAAGTATGTTATAAACTAATTAAAATTATAGACCTTCATTACTTAAAATGCTTCATTTATTTCACGAAAAACGGTACAAACCTTAAGGGTTATCTTACCAACTGTTGCTTTGATACCACAACTCTTTTAATATTATTTTAAGAACGAAAACAACAAAAAATTATCGGTGTTGTTCGTGTTGATTGATTAGTTAGGTCCAACATTATCACTAATTAGAAATTATACCTCTAAGTACCAGTAATTGGATATATCGGTATATCATGGATGCAACGGAATACTCACTTTTACGTATTCAAATATTTGACTTGTTTATTAAGTACTAATGAAATTAATCATCGAATTTCATTCCAAATCATCAGTTACTAATTCATAAGGTATTGACATAATGAATTAACTACACTATCATAAACGGGTTAATAGTTGTGAAATCATATTGCTGTTACAAAATAGGTTTCAATTGGGTAGCGGCGCAGCTTGTTGCCCGCTTGCCTTCTGTTTCGATGTAATCCAATAAACAATTAATAATAAAATAATAAAATTGGGAAATAAAATAATAATAAAATAATAAAATTGGGAAATAAAATACTTACTAAATTACGTAACATCATATTATTATTATTTACGTTGGAAGTCTTATTCGTCTCTTTATGTTTAATGGAGAGGTAATCATGCATTTACTCTCTTACAGTTACGCTAAATATTTAATTATCAATTTTCCTAAAACTGAAATTTCGTTAAACCCCATTAATTAACCATTGGCATTAGTATTCTCATAGTATATATATTAGTTTAACTATCAACATTTTAGAATAAGCCCTACAACACCTTTTCTTGAATTGATTATTCTGACTTGGTTTCTTTAAAAAAATAGATAGAAATATAAGCTGCGATTAAGTAAGAAAACACGCACCAAATACACAACAATATACAACGATGAAGTCTGGTTCCTGTAGTGACATCTCTACGATCATTTCTATTCTTCTTTTGTTTTCCTTGCTATTTTCGCCAGTTTTCTCCTCGAAGGACTTTCGAGAAGAAAATAGAACTTCCATAGAAGGCACCAAGTTGAATATGAAGTCTATTAATGCTCGTCTTAGAAAGATCAACAAGCCTTTTGTTAAGCCTTTTGTTAAATTAATTAAGGTAACTCTTATACTCTATTTGGTGCTTTGATGGTTTATTCTTGTTCTTACTACTATTTCTATTTGTATAATTTATAATATATATTTTTTTGTAGTCCCGATGGCGATATAATAGATTGCGTGTTATTTCATCTTCACCCATCTTTTGATATTCCTGAATTAAGAGGAAAAATGCCATTGGTATGTTTACGTTATATATACACATGAATATTGGTTTCGAGGGGTTTTAGCTTTATACAATATTTTAATTTCTTTACTTGTTTGAAAATAAAATTATATTAAATAGACTCCACCAGAGTTACCGAAAGGGCATGATAATGCGGGAAATAGCCAAGAACTCAACCAATTATGGAATTCGAATGGTGAATCATGCCCAAATGGAACCATACCAATTAGAAGAACAACTGCTAGTGACATTATTTCGATTTCTAATTTTGGAAAGAAATATGGTAGAAAAGACATCCCATCTGCACCAGCCCATGAGGTATACACTTTTTATTTATCTTTTCATTATACTAAAGCAATTATTGTGTTGTCGATTATTAAAAGGGCAATATAACAAACCTGAACATTACACATATATTTATTTGTGTTGCAAATGTGTTTTAATCATGTTTAAATGGGTTATACATGTCATACAACGGTTGAGGCATGTCGAAAAGAGGTTGGTGGATGAAGTTTATAAATTATATATAACTCAACTTGAATACGACTCGTTTATTAATGGGCAACTCAAAATATGATAATTTTAGATTGCTCGATGAAACTTATGACTGTAATTTATGTTGCAGCATGCATTTGGGTATGCAAATAATGGAAAATTTTATGGAGCAAAGGCGGTTTTAAATATATGGAAACCCAATGTTATTGGAGATGATTTTAGCCTTTCACAAATATGGGTTTTAGGTGATGTTCCAAATCGTCCTGTCAACTCTGTTGAGGTTGGTTGGCAGGTAACTCTCTCATCTATTTATATGTTTACAAGTTTGAGTCTCGTATATTACAAAAGTAATAATTCATAAAAATATAACATTTAATAGAGCATGAATACGCGGTAACAAATAATGGGAGTGTTATTGTTTATATTTTATTATATTCTTTGTTATGACAGGCTTACCCAAGTCATAATCATGATAATCTTCCAAGATTATTTACTTACTGGACTGTAAGTTATATGTTTATTAATTATCACTTTATATTCATATTTATTTGTCCTATGTTTTTGGTTGTTTCAAAAAATTAACCATTTTGTTTTTGAACAAATTATTTGGTATTCTATTATTACTTATGTTAAAAAAAATTATTTATTTATTTATTTTTATTTATTGAACGAAACATTTCATTAGTTATGACATATTTGGTATTATTTTTCAAATATATTGCTACTTATGGTTTAATCTACAGCCTAATGGGTACCGGTCCGGTTGCTACAATTTGGATTGTCCAGGATTTGTCCACACCAGTCAAAGGATATCTCTAGGTGCTGCTATAAATCCAGTATCAACATACAATGGTCAACAATACGATGTTGCTTTTATGATATGGAAGGTAAATTTTTTAATAAAATAAATACATAATTTTGTAACCAGATTATGTTAATGAAAAAAACATAGTTGTAGTTTATGTTTTAATGCTGAGCGTTGCAGGACCCAAAAACCTTAAACTGGTGGTTGAAGGTGGGAAATGAACTAGTTGGATATTGGCCGGCAACTTTATTCACAGATCTTCGAGATCATGCAACGACGATTGAATATGGTGGAGAAGTGTTTTCCCCAAACTTGGGTAGGCACACATCAACTCAAATGGGCAGTGGCCACTTCCCGTATGAAGGTTTCAAAAGTGCCGCGTATGCTAGGAACTTGGAAGTGACTGACTTCTTGAACCAGTTAGTTGATGTTCCTAATTTGCAAACATCAGCCGATAAACCCAATTGTTATGATGTTCAAAGTGGGTTTAATAGTGTCTGGCGTAATTATATATTTTTTGGAGGATCTGGATATAATCCAAAGTGTCCTTAAGAATATATGTAGATGTTGAGCATCCATCATTCCTTTCTTACAAATAAATAAAATATATTTCTCCTCTAATTTATTGGTTAGTTGCTTAGCTTCTTTTTTATTGTTTGATCAAAGTTTTTGATGGCAAGAGTTATATTAAAATTAATAAATGTAACATATTTTTAATTCCATGATGAAATATTATCTTTTAGCTTATACAAACTAGAAAATATTAGTAGTTATGTATCCGACATTTAGAATGCATAATATGAAAAGTAGATGTGCAATTAACTAAAATAAAATGTATTAGGCATTGATAACTAAAATAATAACTAACACATACTGCCTGGGGTTTGCTCGACACCATGAATTTTCCTTTGTTTTTGCTATATTTATAATAAACCCCTGAAGGACTAGTATCGTTTTGCCCTGACCTTGTGAAATTTTGTTATAACTAATTAGTTTGTATTTATTTAAGTTTAGAATTTGTTATTATTACAAAGTAAATAAAAAATGTAGCAAACTTAATCTAGTAAGTTACAAAAATGTTACACTATATATATCTCATCTAATTAACAAGTCCGGCCTGTTTAATTCTTTAAGCTTGTGGCTGTTGGTCCATTATCAGCCATTAGCATATTACCACACACGTAAATGAGGTTTAGCTCAACAAAAATTAAAGGGAGTGTGAATATTTGGGTTGTAGGCCGCAAAATCTCAAATTCGAATCCAATTCTAATCAAGTTTTTATCACATGGGGCCCTCAGGTGGCACACTTTTTCTGGAAGTGGAGACGGTGGGCTTGGACTACCTAACATTGTCCGTGACCACGTTCATATAGGGTCGCTTTTTGCTATTGGGTTACCTCGGGCAGCCAGAGTTTTATTCTTTGGTCGTTCAAAGAAAAGTATATTATCACACACAAATCCATTAGTACTTAATTATCGAATAACATTAAAGTTGAGGCAACGAATAATGGGACACTGAGGGGTTTCCTTCGATAACCGCAATAGAGAGTATCAATTTGAAGTTCCAACCCATTGCTCTAGGGGTTGATAAATCTGTGGATCAATGTCCCTCAGGTTCTATTCCATTGTACGTTTGACACTTTGAGTTTTTGGATTTGCATTATTCCTTTTCTGTTTTTTCCTTAAATGTTCTTGAATACTGCCATCTATCGTTTGGTCAAATCGCTCCCCTTGGTTTCAGCAAGGTTTTACATTTTGAAGCACTTTGTCGGTCCCTAGGTCATGATCCGTCGACTTTGATCATGTTTCACCATTTCTTTGGATTAGCCAAGAATGGTAATCGGTTCACTTTTGAGAAATCCCCAGTTGGACCTTCGTTGGTATTTTCAAATGTTAGCACTATTTGTGTTTGGAAAGATCGTTTCTTTTGGGTTTCCGACTCTATCATTCTGTTCAAAATGGTTTTTCGAAAGCTTGATGATGTTTTAAATAAGAAGGAACCTTTCGTAGATAAGTTAGACCAAACGTTGTTAATGACCTTTCATTCCGATTGTGACACCTTGTTTTCTCGTAACAACAGAAAACTTAAATGGTTTACCACCACCTCAACAAATTTTTGGTCCTTTTATCTCAGAATCAAGTGCAACTTTGATAACAAATAAGTTCAGATCTTAAAAATACCAATAGAAATGGTACTCTAGATCCGAAATTGTGAAATAAGATGAAAACGAGTGAAACCAAACAAACTTAATCAACAAACATAACTTCAATTGATGATTAGCCGATAATTATACAATAATGATCCTGCAACTCTATTCTATTACAACTAGAGAAAACGGTTCTAACATCGTGCCTGATGAGGGTGGATTAGTATAGTTAACTTTATCATGTTCTATCAAGGTTTTAAATTTATAAGAAATGATTTTTACGTTAGACTAAACACACAATAAAGCAAGTGGACCTATCATGTAGTAGTATAGCTTATGTAAGAACCAAGTATCAAACCCAAAGGACAAGACTTTACTCAATTTTTAGTTACCAATTAGTCACTTTAATTTTCTTTTTAAGATGAGGTTTGAGTGAAAAGAGCAAAGTAAATAGCTAAAATGTAAATGACATAAAAGTAAATAATAGTAATTGTTGTAGATAGAGAATATATGGTCGATACGATATCGCTTTAGGAATCAAATTAGCTTGGTTCAAGTTAATGCTAAGTTATTGGTTTGTTGGTGTGTGAGCCCTCTGTTTCCCGAGTCCACGTCTAGTAGTCCGGTACACCAAAGTTTGAGCTACCAAATTAAAAATTTGTTATAATGTTTCTGGCTCCCGAGCTTTGGTAGGGGTTGCGACATGCCCCTATGCTATCTCCGAATTAATCATAGACAAGCTTAGATCTACGACCGCGAACATGTAGAAGTTGTATCATTGATATGAGGAGGTGGCCTTCCTGGGTCGGGCGTGACCCACTCATGGAGTCATTGGGGCATTTTCTTTTCTTGTTAAGGTGATTGACCTTTATTACTTGTGTGGAAATATATATAGTAAAGTAATGGAAATGGTATAACGGCGTACGGTGCTTGAAAAGAAGTTAATTGGTTTTTGACTATTCAATTTAAAGGCAGTAGAATGAGTTATCTAACGCAAATTAGATGCAAGCATTTAGAGCTAAAAAAAATTGGTCATTTTGGGGCCATTTTGCTTCCTGAATTTAGTTTGTTTTCGAAGCTTCAACATGTCTTATTATTATTATTATTATTATTATTATTATTATTATTATTACTAGCTTTAGAACCCGTGTGATGCACGGAAAGCTTAAAAGAAATAAAATTAAATTATAGAAATTAGAAAAACCTATATTTTATCAAATTAAATAGTTTTATAAGTTCAAATTATATTTTCTAATGAAATATTCATACGATTATGTGATGTATTTTCACACAATTTCTTCATAATCACTAAAAAGATGGACCTAGTGATTTTATAAGCTGTAAATCATATTTTTTTAATGGAATAGAGAATTTTAAAAAAGACGATAAGATATTTCATTATAAATGATATAAAAAGAGAACATATATAAAATTAACATCATTAAAACACGATTTTGTATTACATATTTGAAAAATATGGATGAGAACTCTATGGATCCATGAAAGTTGAATGAATACGTGAATATAAAATTGTTATTAATTCATAATTTGTTCTTGTTTTTATTTTCTTAGACCTATAAATATCGTTCATTAGTTTTTACCGCATTCATGATTCATCTTCCACACTGAAAATTGTTTATAAATTGATTTAATAAAAAAAGATAGATATGATTTCACTTAAAGATAAATATTTTTATTATATTGAAATAAATGCTCGTATATTTTTAATCTCTATAATTTAGGTAATTAGTTATTTGATTAAATGATGGATTAATATGTTTTGATTACACTGACAGAAATAAGTTTTAATTAAAAACAGAAAAACGGTTTTAATAGGAAATTTTGGTTATGTGTCTAAATTATTTTACTTTATTAGAATAAGTTGATTATTATTATTTTACAAAAGAAAAAAAATGAAGGAAGCTTGGTAGGGAGCATCATGTTAGAATAACAATAAACTAGTGTTTTGCCTGGCGCGTTGCGCCGGGGCAGGTCCGTAAAACCCAAACGATGGTAAGTCGTGTGAATTCGATTGATTTCGGTTACGTGCGCTATTATATTGGAACTAATACAAAAACCAAACCAAAAAAATTATAAAAATTGAGGTGGACCAATGGGTGGCGTCGGTTGGTAAAACTCGACCGTTGTCGATCCCCGACATTGATGCAGTGAGTCTATTCAAATTCGGTCGTTTCCGTCATGTGTGTTATGGTACCGGAAACAACAAAAAAAATCAGCATTCGGTCGGTTTTCATACGTTCTTTAAGGTATTGGAACTAAAACAAAACGTGGCGAGTCTACGCGAATTCGGTCGGTTTTCATTACGCTCGTTACGATACCGAAACTAAATAACCAAAAAAATAAATAAATTTGGCACTCGATCGATTTTCGTTACGTTCATTATAAGCTTGAACTAAAACAAAACAAAAAAAACACCTTACACCAATAAGGTGCTGCCAAGTAACCTAATATATAATAATTAAAAAAGTTTCAAAAATCAATAGTCATAATGTTGCATCTAAATTAAAACCAAGTAATAGATCATAAGACTTAGTTAATATGTTTTGAAATTAGTGATTTTATCTGTTAGTGCTTGTGTCAACAATGGATTCTCAGCCCAAGGGTCGGCCCAATTATTCAGCCACTCTAAAACCCAAACACCCTAAAACGACCAAGTTGCTGTGGACCTGTTGCAGCGAAATGTGAATCATTTTTAATTAACAACGCACAATTGAGGAAGGGTGCATCATCTCAAGATGACGGTCATTTACCTTTTAATATGTCTATACTTATATATTATGAGAAAAGGTAAATTAAGACAGAGTTTTACACATTTTAATAGATAATGTACATATATAAAAAAGAGTAAATTTGTCTTTTAAACACAATTGAACAAATTTACAGGTTTATCCCATTTTTTTTAATCATATTATATTTTTTATATCAATTTCAAACCAACAACTCCCTACGACTTTTAAAAGACTATAACTTTTTCATACGTTAGTGTTTTTGTACTAAAATTGTACCATAAAAACGAGATTTTTATACTCTTTAATTTGAGTATAATATTATTATAGCTTTTTTAATTTAAAAAAAATTGATATGTTACCTAAGGGTGTTCAATGCCAATTTTGACATTTTTAAGTTAAACATATGAGCTCAACTATTAGTAAAGAATTTTTTATTATAGAAAATTAAAACTGAGCAATTGAAAATTGAAATTAAACCATTACTAACGGTTTGGTTTTGGTTTGGTTTCTCAGTTTAAGCTTCAACAATAAATTTAGTTTAAGATAAATGATAACGCACATATGTGTAAATTATGTAAATCGAGATTAAATAAAAATATCCATATGTGTATAGTTTGGGTCTTTTCTAATGAAACCTAGATGAAAAAAAAAATTTTGGTTTTTTTACTTTCTTAAAATTTTATTTTTTTTCATTTTGTAATTTTTTTTAATTTTTAAAAGGTTTTTTTTGTGGCATAAAATGATTCTTAAAGATCTCAATTTCAAAAAGTTCTTTTAGGATTCTCACCCTAAATATATGTGTGTGTGTGTGCGCGCTTGTGTGTGTGTATATATAACAAAACATATCTAATACTAAACAATCAAAAAGATTAAAGTGCATTAAATATTTACAGTATGGTCTAGTTTCATATGGACAATTTTCGTTATAAAATGCAAACTAAACCATTCACTACATTTTGAAAATTTTGGAATTGACCAATCGACTGAAAGTGAATGATAAAAACCAACTGTGAAACCAAAATACGATCATGGTTTCAAGATTTTAAACCAAACCATAAACACCCATAATTATTATGTGAATACCAAGACATGTTTTAAAATACCCGTCGGCATCGCGCGAGCACCCGCCTAGTTAAATTATAAGCAGCAGCAAACGTGGGTAAACAATAACCACAAAATCATGAATAGTGAAGTTTTGTAAGTAAACTAACACTTGGCTTTTAATATATATATATAAATATGATCATTTTGAGTTTGTTTTGAGGGCTAATTTTTAATTTTATTAGACTGATATGTTTTTATTTTATAACAACTCGTGTAATATACTTGTTCTCCTGGTCTGTTCTAGCCTAGTGACTACTGACGAATAGTCGTAGCAAGAGAAAATAAATAAATAATTAAAAATTGGAAGGAGGATAAGCCACGACAAGAGAGTTCATTATACTCATTTCTAGTACACACGTGGCAAATTATTCCACCACAACACTCTCCGGCCCACCTTCCTTTTTCCCTTTTAAATGCAACGATCACAACACCACTTCACTGTCCAAATTTTGTTTGTTACCTTACATGCAATCTTTACAAACTTCGTTACAATATAGGTTTTAATCATGGGAAGAGCTCCATGCTGTGAGAAAATCGGGTTGCGAAGAGGTCGGTGGACCGCCGAAGAAGACGCGATACTGTCGAACTACATTCATGTCCATGGTGAAGGTTCTTGGAGATCATTGCCAAAAAATGCAGGTAATATTTGAATTAGTATTTCTTATGGCTTCTATATAAGTTTTAACATTAATTAATTAAGTAGTTGATATGTCGAACGTATATAGGTTTGCTGAGGTGCGGGAAAAGTTGCAGGTTGAGATGGATAAACTACTTAAGATCTGATTTAAAGAGAGGAAATATATCTGGTGAGGAAGAAGATCTCATTATTAAGTTGCATGCCACCCTTGGTAACAGGTTTTTCTCATTTTCTTGAAAGTTCATTTTACATAATTAAATGTTGTAAATGTTTACATCATGTTACAATATATGAGATATAAGTATGTTAAAGACATAGGTGGTTTATAGAAGTATTTAGTTGCAAATATAGGCGGTTTATAAAAGTATTTAGGAGTAGGTTAGTTGACGTTGAAAATATAGTCTTTTTGTCTTTTAGTATTAACGAGATAAAATGTGTTGTTATGTCTTTTTCTTTTTGTTGTAGGTGGTCGTTAATAGCCGGACATTTGGCCGGAAGAACAGACAACGAAATAAAAAACTACTGGAACTCTCATTTGAGTCGCAAAATCGAGCCTTCCTCCCCTAAAGTTCCCACCAAACGCCGCAACTCCGCCACGAAGAGCAAGAAACCTCGTAGAAAAACCTCTACAGTACCATTGCCTGAGAAACAAAATAACATGATTAATGGTCCTTCGGTTGGTGGAGGTGGAGAAAGCATGCATGATTCTTCTACTTCTGGCGGGGAGATTAAAGATATCAAATTTGATGATTGCTTATATGATGAAAGTCTGCTAATGGATCCGATTACTGGGGTGTTGCCTTTATCTAATGATCAGGAAGATGCGATTAATAATCATTTGAATTCTTCAAGCTCATCAACCAATGATAGTAGCCAAGTGAACCAGGTTGACTGGGGCTGGGAATGGGATTTTGACGGTGGTGATAGCATGGAAGGGTTAGGGTTAGGATTAGTGTTGGGGGGTGAGGAAGAAGATGATATCATGTCATGGCCATGGGAGAGTGAAGAAGAACAAGTAGGGGTGGATGTACAGAAGCAAGATGCAATGATTGCATGGCTTCTCTCTTAATTTCTTTTTTCTTTTTCTTTTTTTCATTTTGTTTTGTTTTTGGTATTCATATTTGTGAGGTTAAATTTGTTCACTATACATTCATTGTCCCATTGATTATCAATTTATCAAAAATTTGATTTATAAGTAACTAATATATTATTTTGTTGTTTGATAATGAATTGTATCAGCTGATTATATTATTTGGTTATATTATTCCAAACCTGTTTCCATCATATATGAAATTAATATATTATTTCAAACCGGATCCAACAACGAACGGCTTTGTTCTTGATAATCGTGTAAGACGGATGCGGTAAATCAAATGACCGAACAAGTAATATAAAGAAAATTTAATGATGAACGATCTCATTATCGGTAAAAAGATTTATAATAAACGAACGAACCGACCCCACCCAGTGAACTCTCCTTGGGTGGGTGATTTACACCTAAAAAAACACACACACAATAAACACATAAGGTCCTATTTATATATAACACTGTATTCTAGAAGCCTTATCCCCATTGAAGCTCAACGAGTGTACCGAAACTCTCGTTTCATGTCCGGAATTCTCAACCACATTAATTATTAATTTGACCGTAAATATATAATGGGTTTCGTACTTTAATATCACAAGTCACATCTTTGACCTTACACACGGTTTTATAATCCGGATATATTAGGCATCTAATCTAACTGTACTTTTAATAGCCGGAATGAATATCGAGTTATATTATACATTTAGTGTTGAAAATATAGTGAAAGTGAAGTTTTTAGTTATGGAAAATAAGATCTTATACTGGCTATGAACATAAATAATTATACGTAATTATCATTATATATATTCTTGGTTTGTGTTATCCTTATGAGAACTTTGCTTTGCAAAGCAAAAGCATATCCAATACGAAGCTAAAATAAATAATTAAAATTAATTTTCAAAGTCGTGTTTGAAATAAAAAAGATGTGAAAATAGGCAAGAACAACACGAGGAAGGTAGAGACTTAAAGTGGTATACAAGTATGACGACTTCCTTTCATGCATATTGTTTACAACTTTACATAGATAAAATCATAAAAAAAAATAAGCGGGGAGTCAAAAGGATGGTGAGCCCCCTCGTATGGGCACACGACGAGGAAGTGAGGTGTCTGCTCACCGCACTTGGAATTGAAAGGTTTCGGTTTCAATCAGAAACATTAAATCGAGTGTACTACGTTAAAGATGTTTAAGATAGTTTATTTATTGCTTAATTCATATTGATGACTTGAGTTGTTTTGATCTATTTGCTACATTACACTCAACAATTATCTCAAACATACAAAACATTTATAGGCTATCAAGAGCTTAATCATGCTTGTGTGGTATCATGTGCTCGAGTCTTTCCTAGTAGTACACTCTACTTCTTAGGAAACAATCGTGTTTTTAAAATGAAGACACACAATATGTTATAAACAACTATTGTTGATATCAATTCTTGTCATTGCAAATGTAAAACACAAGTTAATCATTTACTTTACTTCGGATCATCATCTGCTGCCAATGATGTAGATACTGGACTTCAGGGCTAGTTGCGGTTAGGTTAAAGAAAAGGACATGCATTAGATGGTTGTATTGTGTATTTAAAAAGAAGTAAGAAAGATGAATAGTGTTTTTTTAGAACCACATAATTGCTTAATATATATACATATATATGTATGTATATGTATGTATGTATATGAAATGAGTATAATTACAGAACTCTTAAATTATTTAAGAACTTAAATAAACTCTTAATAACTAACGTTTTTTATAAAAAGTTTTGTATGTTAATGTTATTTGAGTGTAGTTTTATGTTTATATTAATTTTAAAAAAATTGAATGGCAAAGAAAATTAATTTATAAATGGTTTCGTTATTTAGTCGTACACAAATATAAAACTCCTAAAGAGCAGTGCATGACTACGTGTCTCATTTCATTTCCTTTCTGTTAAAAGGACAACCGACAACGTATGTATCTTTTATGGCACTTTCATCATTTTCCATGGGATTCACATAAAGATCTAAAACAAGACAAACAATTGCGGGTTGCTCTTTAAAAAACAGGAAAAAATAGACAAAAGTATACAGTTCTAAAACCTCGATCACTGAGGGCATTATTATTGTATCAAGAGTGTAAATCTTTGCTGTTTTAAAACATCAATATGTTTTTAAACATTATGTTTGGGCAATTATTTTCTTTTCCTATACAGGGTTTTTAATGGTCGTTAATTTAGTGAGGGAGCCAAGTCGAGCCAGCTTAAAGCTTCAACTTTAGCTTGAGCTAGAAAACTCTTGCCTTGTATTAGCTCTTCGAATAAAAATTAGTATTCATTTATATTTGTAATTTTAAAAAGTCATACATTTCTTACACATACATATATAACAAAAAATATATTTTTACTTTTATGCGTGAATATGTGAAAAACGATAAATCTTTTTTCCTATAAAAATTGGGCTTATTAAATGACACTAAACTTGAGTGAGCTCTGATCATCTTGGGTTCAGCTCGTATATCTACGAGTTGATTTCAAGCAAGTTTTATCAAACTATTTTCTTATGTGTTTCTAGCAACGAGTTGTTTTAACAACCCAATTATTATCAATGTATGAAAATCACATCCCGTAAATACTTTTTCCACTTTTTGGTTATGACTATTCACTTTTGGTTTATAATTATCCAGGAAGTGCATAAAAGAATTTGTAACTATCAATGGGAGAAAAAGTTAAGCATGCCGATGTGTGTGCCTTTAACCATCCTATCTACCCACCTATCTACCTATCTTCTTAGACCAATTGATTCCAAGCCCCATGCCCCATAAAATCATATACGAAAAAAAAAACTCATACAAACTATTACATCATCGTCAGATAATATTTCAAACTTTTTTAAAAATTCACTTACTTCCAAAACAACAAACCTTCATAAACTCAATTAAAATATATTAAATGTGTATATATAATATATGTGAGAGCCGTTTGTTGCAGGTTTACAGAAGCAGACTTTGTACCCAAGCTGTACTTCACTCCACAACAAAGAAGTTTGTGTCTTTCAAGTTTGCCCATTGCCAAATAGATCCATATATACCTAGGGAATCAAAGCCTGTTGTGGATGCTTTAATTGGATGTTATGAAGAAAACAAAAGTTGGACGAGTTGTGTACCTGTGTTGAAAACAAAGTTCGTTAGAATCTTCGTAGAAGCTTAGGTTAAGTTGGTGGGGGTGAGTTGCGGGAAGGGTGCATGGATACTCCGGGTAGTCCATTCCCAATTTCCTTTTGCGGGTGATGAGTCCAGGTACTAGTACCCAAGAGAGATTAGAAGAATATAGTATTTCTTTGACCGTCGGACATTTAAAATTCTTTATGGTACTGAAAGTAGGGGAAAAGTTAAAATACAAATAGAGATAAAAATAAGAAGTGTGAAAATAATTTGTGGCAAAAAAACACCCTAAAAAAATTTTAAAAATAGAAAATAAGTCGTAACTAAAAATATAAAACGAAAAAATAAAAAAAAAAACTAAAAATGTTTCCCCCTTCATTCCTATTCCAAAAAAAATGACGAAAAAAATACAATAACGAAAAATAGACAACAAACACAATGATAATAAAAAAAGACACAATAGATCGCAATAAATAACACAATGACGAACAAAATATATACATGTTGAATAATATAACACGATATCAAGAAAAAAAGACACAATATCAAGGAAAAAAGACACAATCAATGACGAAAATAAACGCAAAACACAATGATATTTTTTTCCTCAACATTGTGTAATTTTTTTATTATTTTTTTAGAGCACAGGAAGAGGTGAAACATTTTTGTGTTTTTATTTTTTTTATTAAATTTTGAATTATGATTTTTTAGGTTTTTTTTTTTTTTGCTACAAATCCTTCTCATGGTTCTCAATTTTGTCTCCCTTTGTAAAATAACTTGACCCTTGAAAATAGTGGCGCCACCGCACCACTTATGATCGTCTAAGGTAGTTCAGAGTATAACTTAGGTGACGGTGCATGATTGTTCAGGTCTTAGAATAGTTTAAAATTTTGAAAGGAGCACCCCCACCGACCACCCTTAGAATGCTATTTTTAATTGTCATATTGGAATAGGTCTTCTGGTCCAATGGCACGGGGTGATGGTTATTTAGATATTTATAATCACATGTTTGAAACCTGACTCAAGAGAGTTTTCACTCAATGATGGGTTTCCTCTTTAATGTTGTTCTTTAGTGAGTCAGAAATGAAGCGTCAAAATCAATATGAACGGTTCACAT
The DNA here is from genome assembly GCF_021521415.1 of Bidens hawaiensis. NCBI lineage: Eukaryota > Viridiplantae > Streptophyta > Magnoliopsida > Asterales > Asteraceae > Bidens > Bidens hawaiensis. The sequence continues at coordinate 30,515 of NW_027498525.1, forward strand.
ATGTGTTAGGAAGACTTACTTGGATATGGAAGGTAGTTTCGCTGTTAAAAAAGCCATTGTCTAAAGGATTTGTATGTATGTATTTATCTTTAGTGATTCCATGGCTGACCACCACATTTTTACTTCGTTAGTCATATATAGCTCATTTACTCATTGCAGGCTAGGGCCAATCCACTTGCCCTTGCATTATCACATTAAATGATCCTGATGAAGCATGTATATTCCCTAATGAAGCATATATATTCAAACAATCTGTCTTTTCTGAAACATGAAAAGACAACGCACATTTAAAAACTTTATAAAAGTGTTAACATCTCAAAACTAATGCTAGCTTTATATCTCGTGTATAATCGTGGTTCACTGGTTTTGTCATGCTTTGTAGTTTATGTCTCGTGTATGATCGAGGTTCACTGATTTTATCATGTTTTGAACTTATCAGGGAAGCGACTTAAATCCCGATCAGTATGGTTACCCACACATTAAATACTGTGTCATGATGAACCTAGCATTTAGCATGCACAACAGCACAGGACCACTTGGGACTGAATTTATGACTTTGGAATATATACATCGTATGGAATGAAACTGAACAGAGAATGCAAAAGGGCAAGTTGTGCAATTGTGATGTGAACATTACAATTACAAGCGTATATTGTGGATTGAAATGTGATTGTCAAAGATCTGTGCTGGTGTACAAAACTAATGGACCATTCCTAATAAAGGCACCTGAAGGTTTATTCTGGTGATCTTGTACTGGATGCCGATGGCGCGGTATTAAGACACATGCTAGTTTACTTAGGCTATTTGTTATGGTTTAACTAGCAAGCCAAGTTAAAATGCCACATCACTGCCATGTAGAGACCGAGTTTTACTAACCCATCCTTTAACAAGAGCGTTATGGTTTAACTAGACAAAGCGGACCTAGGTGCTTCCCCGCCGGGGGGGGGGGGGGGGTCCACCTTAAATTTTCCTTTTTAGTGTTACTTATATGTGAAAATCCCGACCCCCCCCCCCTCAAATTAGTATTAAGCACCCCTATCATCCCCGTGAAAAATTTTATTGGGTTAGCCACTGAACTAGACATTAAAAAAACAAAAAAAAATGATTGGTTGTTAGTAGGGTGGACCCCACCTTTTGAGCGCATTTGGGTAAGACCCGTTGCACACCTTATACAAAACAAAGTCTAATGACTATTTGACAAAGTACAAAAATAAAAATAAATTCATTGTAAGCACCACTTGTTGAAGGGGCTCAGTCTCTTAGACATAGCCGACCCAACCATTTTGGTTGCCTAAAACGAAGGTTAGATTTGGGGCCTGGCTAGGACAAGAAATTATGTTGTACACCATACCGTATATTATGTTTTTTTACATGTGTTTCTGAATGTATATATTAACACTTAAAAAAATATTTAGAGGCCCAACAAAGTTAGAGGCCCAAGACGATGCCTAACTTGCTGGCCCATGGGTTGAGAAGACCATAGTGGCTAAGGACTTAGTTCCGTTGGTTACCTAGTATTAAAAATCAAAATATTTTTGAACAAATGTGTGTTATACACCTCATAATTTTCATTAATGTTTATTATTATGATTATGCTAATATGCTTTAGTCTTAAATGAAACCATCTATCCTAAAATAACTTGATAACACTAAAGATTACCGACAAATAATAATGAATGTACAAAGTTGAATTTACACGGTTGATTTAAAGTTTTAAACCGTGAACCAAACCCTTAAAAATTAGAAATCAGAGTCATCTGATACGAATTCTTGTTGATTTCGCCGGTGCTTTTTTAGTGCTCCTCCTGGAAATCACTTATGGCTTAGGCTTATTACACTTCTTTTTGTCTTCGCATTCTCAATATACAGGCACTGTGAACAAGTCTTATAATAAAGGTAATATTCTTCAATCAGGCTTCTTTTTTGACGTTCTCTAATATATTATTTGTTCATTCAAATTGCTCTGAATTCCAATTGGTTATCTATGCACACCAACTGTTTGATTAAATGCCTCAACAATGTCTTTTCATTCTTTGATGAAGATGATTTTACGTTTGAATATTCAAACTTTGTGTATCTACAAATAATTGAAATTTTGTTTATGTATGCTCCTGTTGTAACTATCTAGCTTAATGGAAGTTTACCCACATCACTTGGAACCTATCGATTTTGTAAGGCTTCCCATTTGAATAATCTAATTATATTTTCTGGTTGAACTTTTTATTTACTTCCATTCTTTGTAGTTATGTCTCCAAAAAAAACTGTGTATTATTATTGCACACATGAATATTTGTTGTTAATTCTTACATTCAATTTTATTTAGTTATTTATTTTTACCTTTTTGCCATCCAGATGCGCAAAAGGTCATCACAAGCATTCTAATCAACACAATTGTAATCACAATGTGCGACGTATACATGAAGAAAATGGCACTTTTCATGGTTTGTCCAAGGTATTCATGGTACTGTGTTTTTGTTCGGTAAGCGCAGCCAATAACGATTTGTATATGGGATTTAAATCAGACGGTTGGAGATGCTATTGTTGTTTACGAGTTAAACAGATCAGTTTCGAGGGCATTCAATATTTCATTTATTAATTATGCTACGATTAGATGCATTAAATTTCATGTTAGTTTCTTGCTTTGTCGAATTTACGCTACATGTGAATGAGTGAGTCTTGATTAGGGATATTATGTTTTAACACAGCTGAACTATTTATATGCATATTTCTATTTATTTTAAAGTGGCTAATTGTTTCTTTATCAGATATCATATTCAGATGGATGATGTAAGAAAAGATGCACACAATGAAGAAGGTGAACCACTATAACAAACACATATTTGTTTACCACCAGAAGTGGCTCCATCAGGTGAATATTTTTTGTCATTGTTTTGGTATTCAGATTCATTTTAAGGACTTATTATAACATTTTATTTATATCTTATATGTTCTTGAACTTCTTGTGAAAATGTTTACAAGTGGAAGAACAAGACCTAGAAGAACTAATGGTTGTTCACATCATTGTAAGTCACCTTCTCATTTACTTCATGTTATCAATTAATTAGGCCTGTAAATGACACGAAAAAACACGAATGGAGCATGTTTGTGTTTGTTTGTTTAACTTTAACGGAATAAATGTCAGGATGTGAACAATTAAACTAACATTTTTGTGTTCGTGTTTGCTTATATATGTTCATCCGTTCGTTAACAATATAAACAAATGGCTCACTAACTTAAACGAGTGAACATAACTAATCATAGATAAACGAATGTAACTAACCAAAAACCAGTTAAAAGTAATGAAGTAAAATGTGTTGGGCATACAAAGTTATTCTTTTTCAACCATTTCTAAATATAATAAATGATACATTAATCATTTGTTTTTATTTTGGATTTGATACAGTGGTATTTAGGAAGTGATTTCTTGGTGTCACCGGCAAGGTTTGATACAGTGGTACTTTTTTGTTAACTTTAATCTTAATCAAATATCGTTTTTATTGAGAATGCAAACAAAGATAGTTGTGCCATTTTAATGGGCCGAATCGGTTGAATATGCCAAATAATTTAGATAATTATCGTAACCCTATTGGTTTAGCAATTAATAATTTTATATATATATAAAGGAGAAAAAGTGTTTGTGAGTCCAGCCCGGCTACCTTACCAGTTTCGTTTTGACCCATTATCCAACTCAATCGACCCGCCCATCTTGCCACCTCTACCATTTATCTCCATGTCAAGGGCACGGTTCTCAATCACATTTTGTATAATGCGTTGACTTGAGTGAAAAAATAAGTGTATGGGTTCACTCAGGTCATCTTATATTAGTCAGCAGGTCAATTTTGGTTACTCCAATAAATCAACAGGCCAAAACAGTTATGAGCAAAATGAGCATGGGTCAAAACGGACCATTTTAAAAAATGTATCAATTTGGTTGACGTTAGCCCTTTTTGACTCAAACCAAATTAATATTTGCAGTTTTGCAATGAATGGAGTGAAATTAATGAAATATTAGACGATGATTTACCCATAATTATTATATATTTTGCAGGTTTAGGCAACTTAGATTGGAAGAAATTGAAGATCCCACCGGTTCTTCCTTCTTCAGAACATACCTGGCTAATGAAGCTATTAAAACTATGAAGGTGAGCATTTCAAGTGTTTCCCAAATTTGTTTCTTTTATATATTGAGTTCATTTCTTTGTGGTTCTGTTATTCTATAACAGGCAACCCTTAAAGTGAAAGGAGACTTTTAGAAAGTTTTGGAAAGAGAACCAACAGATGGTGAGTTGGCATAGGCAACAAACCTGAGAACGCCACAATTGAGGCAACAAATTGCACGTGGACAAAGCAACCAGAAACATATTAATTAATAATACTTTAGATAACATGTATGTGCTAGATTATTTTATGAAGCTTCGAGCTTTATATCAATTTTGTAATAATTAACCGTTTTTAGTGAACGGGTCAAAATAATAAATTTAGTAAACGGGTCAAAGTTATAATTTAGGGAACATTTCAAGTTACTTTTAATTTTATTATTGGGCCAAGATTTATATAGGAGGGTTGGCAGGTTTATTACATGAAAATAATGGGCAGTGATGTTAATTGGGAAGGAAAAGAAAAATGGAAGAATCATAATTAGGCCTTGTGTTGATTATGTGGGCTAATGGTAGTATCTGGAATTTGTTTTGGGACAGGACCATTATAGTGCAGGATGGGATTGATAACACCTCCTTCAAAAGAAAGTCTCATATGGCCACAAGACGAATTAGGGAAGCAGTCGACGAGACATTTGCAGAAGCTGAAGCGATTTAAGTAGATAAGGGTGAAGCTTTTAAATCTAAAAACAAACGGTTGTGTTAAGTTTGTTAATTCCACTCAGATAATAAGTTTTTTTGGTTGAAGATTTTGATTACGTTTTAATTTAGTTTTGTTAATATTGTTATTGCAGCCATCATCAAAAGGAGTTATAATAACTGATGTGAAGATTGAACACTTTTAATTGTTGGCCCTCAACTTTATGCTATAATTTCCTCTTCAGCCCGTAGTCTATTTGGTTCTGCTTACCTATTTGAGATTTGCTGTTTTACCTATAAACATTTCATTTTACAGGACAATAATTCTGATTTTGATGCCTTTTACATGCAGCAGGAACAACAGAGTTGCGTATTGGGTAGAAGACGGTTCACATGGGAAAAAGGTCCAATCTTCAGACATCCTGAAAGTAAACCAAGCTTGCAACTTCATACAGGTTCTATAAACAAAATAGTTTAAATTAATTTTAGGAAATGCATGTATTATAAGTTGATTTTATGGTGATATGCAGGCTCCCTACTGTTGTTATAAACCATATTCGTACTACAGGAGTCTCTAGAAGGCTGCATTATATACTCAGTAATGTTTTATTTATTCTTTTGTTAATCAGAACACAAGCTGCATTCCTACAATATGAATGGTCTTTGTGCTTTGGGCTTTATTGATGACCACTATTCTATTGGAAGTGCATTTTCTCTCTTAAACCAAGTAAGGCCATACAAAGTTCATCTATTTTTTTATTATCATATTAATTCACTTTTAGTAGTAATGTACATATGTCCTTTCTCTTTCTTTAAACCAAAACTTGGTTGTTGGTTCAGGTGCTAGATGAATACCACAACAGTTCATTAAAAGAAGAAAATCAGGAACACAGTCGATGGTGGTGTGGCAGCTGCTGTAGACAGGTTTGACCAGTGTAATGTTTTATTTCTTACGAGTAGAATGGGTAACATCGAAAACTTGTCTCCAACATTGATTATTTAACGGTGCTGGGTTGCGCATCCACTGCCAAGTGGCACGCCCAGTGCCGCATGTACTTTTATTTTTCTTAGACAGGTTTAGGTTGTTCATATTATTTTAACAATACTCAAATTGCTCCTTTACTTAAAACTAGATTAAATTGTAATGGGCTTAAAAATTTAAGCGAAACTGGTCGGAATGGGTTAAAGTGGGAGTATGGGACGTGCAAGGCGTCAGTTCCTGCGTAATGCGACATTGGGCGTGCCCCTTGGCACTGGATGCGCAACCCAGCACCGTTAAATAATCACATATTTATTGGTCCATTAGTTCGAATAAGAATTGGAGTCATTCACTTACAGTTTGTTTTTCATTCATGCATTTTTTTTACCTTTTTTATTGATTTGATTTCAAGTTTTAGAAGAACATGTTATAGGTGAAATTTGATTAAATTTTGTCATCATATTGCTAAACTGATGTGATTCTTACTGCTTTTATTTTATTATTTTAACTATTGAATAATTATGTTGATTTGTTGGTTTTCCTTTAGTTATGATGCTATTCATCACTTGAACACAAGGTTTGTCTAAAAAATAATATTACACTTGATGTATCATGTATTTTTGCTAAAGGGTGGATGCTGATATGATGGTTTGGTCAAACGGGATTGAGTGAAAATGAGTTCAAGTCAAAATGGGAAGTTGGTTCGTGTCACAACGAACCACTTAAAAAAATCAAATTGGTTCGGGCCAAAATGGGCCACTTAAGAAAATCAATTTAGTTCAGGTCAAATTGGGCCACTTAAAAAAATGTCATTTGGTTGGGTCAAAACGGGACACTTTAAAAAAAATACAATTTGGTTCATATTAAAATGGGCCGCTTTGAAAAAATATCACATACGTTCTGGCCAAAATGGAGGGGGGGGGGGCTTCAGGGTGATTCAAATATGGTATTTGTCTGAATCCTTTTCAAACGTTAATGCTTTAATTTCAGGTAAACCGCCACTAGATTGTAATGCGTGTAAAAAAAATCGTGATTGGGGCTGCACGTGGTTCATTTTATCATTTCGTTGGAGTTTAAGTGGTCTACCCCGGACTTCATTATGCTATGATATGGAAGCACGGATACTCATATATAGAGATCAAAGTGGAACAGTAAGTACGCATGTTACCAGACTATAATAGATTTTTAACTCTGCGTCTTTCAAGTAATGAGAGATTATTAACTTTACTTTTTCATTAATGCTAAACTATGAAGATTATTATTCTTGGTACCCAAAAATGTAGGGTATGGAAGATTGAAGACCATTCTAGGAAGATGGTGTCACCTATAGTTGGTCAATAATAATTTTTAAATAAAGAAAGAAGAAATCTGGAAAAGAAAAAAATTGAAAGGAATATTGATAAGGAAAGCATAAGGGCATAATGGTAATTCACGCTTTGATAAAAAAAAAGGAGCAAATTATTGAAATGGATACTGATGGCGTTTGGGTTTTACCATCAGTGGGCCTTCGGGCGGGTAGGTTTTCCTAGAATGGATATAAGTTGGAGACGTTTAAGGGCTCTGTATAGCTTGGTTGGGCTAGCTGGCGGTGGCCTTTTGCCATTGAGTCACCCCGTACGGAGTACCTAGGCATTTTGTGTTTGTTGATCGTTCAAAAAAAAAGTGCATATCATGACAAGAATCAAGATATAATCTTTGGCGTAATTATGGTGTTACAACAACATAAAAAAGCTTTGGTGATTATATATATTTGTTCTTTAATATATAAAAAAAACAAAATAAAGAGCAAAAGGAAGTAACTAAATGGAAGATGGCAACTACATGATATAAATTGGAAATAGCACTCTCCTCCACTTTAGGGGCTTATACTCAACAATAGGAACAAGATTAGTTGAGTCACTACGGTGACTATGGTTACAGATGTAGTTTCTCTAAATGGAAGATGTACTATGGTTACTATGCTAATAGTAGGAAAGGTGAATCTAGGGACTATTTTAGCGATTGTCAAAGTCGTTTAATTATGGCAGCACCTTGTTGAAAGAGTAATTGTGTTATTTTGGTAATTGAAATTAGTTTTCTTGGTAAAAAAAAACCCAGTAAATTCTCCCTTAATTCCCCGTTCAAGTTTTTTTTAATTAGTTTTTGTTATTTCTTACCAACTTCACAAAATAAAAGTAAAGATGGTCGAAAAGTTATCTTATTATGTTATTAGACTTCCTGTTCACCGGACAAGTAAAGTACTAGTTGTCTTGGGCCACCCTTAATTTTGGTAGCCTGTTAAGTTGTACACTTTACCCATATATGGTATATAAAAGATTTCATTGTAAGGTAAATGTTTCATTAATATGACTACTTTGAAATTTCCCTTTTGAATTCGAACTTTGAGAAACTATGTATGTGCGCTCAACTTCTCAACCGTCACATTTTTCTGTATCATGGTAGTGTCACGGTTAAGCAAAGTAAGATCATATAATAGTATTTTTGTAACTAATTCTTTATCTCTATCATTATAATTGTATATTCTTTCTTTTTTTTAATTAAATAATATTTTTTATTTTGTTATCATTATATTTTTTTTCCCTTCACTAATAACTTTTAAAAAAACTTTTAAAAGTGTTACAATTAGATCATGGTGTAAAATTTTGTTCTAATTATGTCATTTAATTTTTATTTGATGTTTCAATTTTAGGTATTTTACTTGAATAACAGGTTATTTACTTTTTTCTTTAAAATTATAAAAGAAATAGCATAAATCAAAGACAGAATTATAGAAATTGTTCTTTATCTTTTATCCAAATTTCACTCGTTGTCCCTGATCTTTAAAATTGATCCTTTTTGTCCTTTACGTTTCAAAATCCAACAGCGTTTGTCCTTTTCGTCTAACCCGGTTAAAAATTCTCGTTAAGTCAGGTCATGTGTCTTGCACATGAGGGCAAATTAGTATTTTTACCTATTAAATTAAAAAAATATTTTAATAAATAAAGAAACAATAAAAAACAATTAATATATATTTATATTCTTTATCTCTCCCCCCCCCCCCTTTTTCTTCCTCCATAGCCACCATCAAGCTTTCCGGCGACCACCACCGCCGACCGCCGCTGTCTTCTCCGGCCACTCTGGAATTGAAGTAGATCTGAAGGTGTGTGTGGAATTTTAACCTTTAACAAGTGAAATATACCCGGTTTTTATACTCAACATCGTCTTGCAGCAACAAAGTAAAACATGTGAAAAACCATATATCATTATTATGTGAGACTAAATTAAACAGCAATAACACATAATAACCAGATTATCACTTCCAAAAATACTTTAAAAAATAACTTGATAAACCAGTTTTGAGCTCAATCTTTACAGTGAGCTTTCCAGCAGCAACAATTAAGCATCAACACATGCATACTTTCAACCAATTAAACCTAAATTAATACAAACCCTAGCAATTAATCTTTAGGGCCGAGAACCACATATGGTCTTGGTTGTGGACATGGCTCCCGAGAAGTAAGTGGCCGGAATCAGCCGATGCGGTGGTCGCTGGCGGCGTCAAAAGTTGGTTTGAGACGGGTGATAAGGATGACAACGTAAATCATGAGCAGATTGACGAGTTTGGACATTTTTGCAGAGGTTGAGGCTATGGTGTTTAGGGTTAGAGAATTGAGAAAATTGGGGGAATGGAGAAGATGAAGATGTCAGATCCTAGGAGAGAGAGAGAGATGTGTTAATTTTAATTATTTTTTAAATAAACAGGTAAAATGACCAACTTGCCCTCATGTGCAATGACTTAACGAGAAAATCTAACTGGGTTAGACAAAAAGGACAAACGCTGTTGGATTTTGAAACATAAAGGATAAAAAAGATCAATTTTGAAGATCAGGGACAACGAGTGAAATTTGGGTGAAAGATAAAGGACAATTTATGTAATTCTGTCTAAATCAAATGAGAGCGTCGATTTATGTTATGGTTACAACTTCTATTCGTTCAAACCCTACCATCGTTGAGCCCTACCATCCCTGTCTTCATCCCTTTTCGATTGTCCCTCTTCGATCTGAGAGTCAAGAATACAACCGCATCAATATTGATGTCGAATCAAGAACCGTAATTAGCAACCAGCATATATATAGCACATTAGAGTGATTGTTGTCAGGACCATAACTTTTGGAGGGGCAGAACTATAGTTAGAGGCTAACAGAGTGATGGAATGAGAAATAAGGGTTAGATGTCGACGAGAGCAAGCGGCCGGTGGCCAGCGTAATAGTCGCCAATAGTAATCGGCTCCTCCATGTGATGGTAACTGTAGGTGTATATCATCGTATATGAGTCGGATTAGTAGTCATCGGATTTATGGCACCTATTGGGGTTATGTTTCAACAGTGGCTTCTTTATTTAGTATTTAGGTTTTATTTAGGGATTGCTTATTGTAATATGTTTTTAAGTTTTTATTTAATGAAAAAAAAAACTTGTATAAAAAGCTATGTATGATAACTTGTCGTTCATGTTAGATATCTAGAAAGAGAATATTGAAGGGAACTTCAATGACTTGAATAGAGCAAAACTTACCTAATTATAACAGTTTCAAAACATAATTACTATTTTACAAAGTTAAAAAAGCACACACATGTGCACGCGATGTAAACATGATTTTTCTTAAAATCCTTTATCCCCCTCTTGTTAAATTTAATCTTATATGTGTATTAAATATTACACTATATTAAATCTTATTAGTATATCACATCAAATTATATTTACACTATATTAAATCTTATTAAAATTGCATCATATTATGTGTATTAAATCTTATTAATATATCACATCAAATTATATCATATTAAATACTACACCTACTCTGTGCTTATTGGATTAGTTACTATTAGCTCTTAACAATATTTATATTCATATTAGTTTCTACAACCATTTTTTTTACTTAATATTCTTAACTACATCTATCAAATTAAAAACTATTAAGCTATTAATATTAATTTATTTTTTTAGTATTAATATCATAAATATTTATAATATATATTTTTTTTTAAATTTTAATAATATCATTATATATATAATTTTATCTCGATAATGATAATAATAATAATAAATATTATTATTATGATTATAGACAATAAACACATAAAAGTGAGGAAAAAAACCTTTAGAGTTTTTAATTTAATATTTAAAGAGAGACCATAAAATACAAAACAATGTTATATGAAAGTAATATGTAAAATAAAATCATTAAAAGTAAACGAAAGTTTAGAGGAGATAAAAAGATAAAATAAAAAACTTTATAGTTTTAAATTAATATTTTCAATGAATACCATAAAATACAATAAATTATTACTGGGGAGTAATATATCAAATAAATTTTTTAAAGGAAATGAAAGTTTAGAGGAGGGGTACGACAAAGGAAATGAAAGTTTAGAGGAGGGGTACGACAAGTAGAGAAGGGAAGTACGCTTAGCCTAACCTTATATTATATTGTCATATCAGTTTATATTAATTTTATTTATTATAACAAACCATTAATTTTGTTTAATGTATGCATTAATTATTACCCATTATATTTTCTAACTTTTTTATATTTAAAGTACAACAACATGTTAAACAACACACATGGATCACCTAAAATTGGGGATGAAGTCAAAAACCACCATTTCCAATTTACCATAAGAGTTTTATAGTTATATAAAGCGCAAAAAAGAACTAACATGTTTAACAAGACACATGGGACACCTAAATTATTGTGTTTGTGGATATGCTTGAACTATCCTATCACCAAAAAAATGTGACATATTAACGTTAAAAATACTAATAATAAAATACTAATGGGGAAGGAGCCATGAATAGCTTTTTAATAATAAAAAAACAAATGTTCGTTTAGAAAGGAGTCCACACTCCTATTATATGTTTGATTCCATTTGTGGGTTAAAAATCCACACTCACGCTTTATTTGTTCCATTCCATGCCTCCTTATTCATCTTCTTCTTCTTCTTCTTATTGTTAACAACGACTCCACTTAAACATTGCCACAAACACACAGAAAAGAAATGAAGTACGTGTTGGTCACCGGAGGCGTGGTTAGCGGCCTCGGCAAAGGCGTAACCGCCAGTAGCATTGCCGTCGTTCTTAAGGCGTCATATCATTTAAATTATTATTATTATTATTATCAAATCATTTGTTGATTCATGTTTAAGTTTGATCAGTTTTTGAAATGATAACCGTTTTTGACAAGTTAATAACCGTTTTCAACCACAACAGTCTGAGTAACTGATTCTGTTACGAGGGTTTGTTTGATGATTTTGCCATGGTGATTGATATGTGATGTGATGTGATGTTTACTTTAACTTCAGATTCTGTAAAAACGTTTTATCCCGATTAATCGCTAGTCCTCACTCCACTTATTAATTTTGGGCTAATCGGCCAATGGTCGAATCCGGCCAAAATCAGGATTAATTGGACTTAATCGGCTTTTTTCGACGAGGTTCAGGCCAAAATCGGCAGTTTGAGGCGAGATTCCTGCCAAAATCAGCGGTTTCCAGCCAATTTCAGGACAAAATGTGTTTGTTTATGTCTAAAACTGAAAATTATACATTAAAGTTCGATGCGATTAATCCCGATTAAGCGCTAATCCCCACCCCGCTGCCTGACTAGCGATTTCTACAACACTGTCTATATGTGGCCCTAATTTTTAGATTGCATATCAATTTGTTTTCCAATTAAGGGGCTTTACATGGATCTAATATTGTATTCATCATATTCGGTGTTTGCAGATCCATATTTGAACACGGATGCTGGTACCATGTCTCCGTTTGAACATGGAGAGGTTTTTGTTCTTGATGATGGTGGAGAGGTATAAAAGTTTAAATCATTTCACCAGTTTTAAAAATTTTATGTATGTAATTTGTGTATATGATATTAATAGGTCGATTTGGATCTCGGTAACTATGAACGGTTCTTAGATGTGAGACTTACTAGGGATAACAACATAACAACCGGAAAGATCTACCAGGTGCCAAAATTGATGTTTCATGACTGGTGTAATTATATGTTATATGCTTATTAACGGGACTTGTTTTCATTTTATCAGTCGGTTCTTGAGAAGGAGCGAAAAGGGGATTACCTTGGAAAGACGGTCCAGGTGGTCCCGCATATAACAGATGCGATTAAGGATTGGATCGAGTCGGTTTCTGCTATCCCTGTTGATGGCAAAGAGGGGCCTGCAGATGTTTGTGTGATAGAATTAGGAGGAACAGTCGGTAATACTTGTTTCTAAACGTAACTCAACTTATGCAACTTAATCAAAGTTTGTGTGATAGAATTAGGGGCCTGCAGATTGTGTATTATGTTTCTAATCATTCTTAGGTGACATTGAGTCTATGCCGTTTATAGAGGCTTTGCGACAGTTATTTTTCTCAAAAGGACCAGATAATTTCTGCCTGATTCATTTAGTCTTGTACCTGTGCTTGGTGTTGTTGGGGAACAGGTAATACATGACGATTTCTGAGTTCGGGTTAGATTAATTTTTATGTTGGAAAAGTTAAAATGTTATGTTATTATGATTGGGCATTAGTTAACACATGCGTTAAATTGATGCTTGTTTCTTTTTTGTTTCAGAAAACAAAACCTACACAACACAGTGTTCGAGAACTGCGAGCATTAGGCCTAACACCTCACTTTTTAGCTTGTCGGTCCGCTCAGGTCAACTCACTTTGACAAACATGTTTAGCTATCGCATGTGTTTCATATAACCATAAACTTATAACTTACATAAAAACCTCTCATTTTGCCTTGCAGCCATTGTTGGAAAATACAAAGCAGAAACTCTCACAATTCTGTCATGTGCCTGTAAGTTGATGTTTACACCGTTTTGTAGTATTTTGTATCAAGTTATCGACTATATTTGTTTTCTTATGTTTTTTTGTTTCATGATTTGTTTTGTAAACAGGGTGCTAACATTCTCAATATACATGATGTTCCAAACATTTGGCACGTGCCTCTTTTACTTCGTGTATGTAAACTTAATAACTCTTTTTTATATATATATATTTCTTTTGAAATCTTTTTGCATCATTTCTAAATCTTCAATGACTTTGTTTCAGAACCAAAATGCTCATGAGGCGATCCTAAAACAACTAGCACTAGTTAGGTGAGCTTTTTGTATGTACTTATCGTCACTGCATGTTAAAAGTAAAAATATTATGATTCTGCTAATATAGTGTTTTCAGTGTAGCCAAACCTCCAAATTTACAAGAGTGGACTACCAGGGCTGAAACTTTTGACAGTCTCACCAATTCTGTTAGTTTTTATAAATTTAATTTGTCCTAATCATTCTCTTCTTTTAATGTTTATTTTAGTGTCTGATATTATATTATTATTCTTTACAGGTCAAGATTGCAATGGTGGGAAAATATGTTGGTCTAACTGACTCTTATTTGTCTGTTATTAAGGTATGACTGGTGTATTTTAACTCAATGTGTATTTGTTTTGATTTATATAATCACATGGTTTCAGTACATCATATCACTATCAGGCCTGTAAAAGAACCGAACGAACACGAATTGAAGATTTTCGAGTTCGTTCGTTAAGAAACACATGTTTGTTTATGCTTGTTCGTTAACAGGATAAACGAATAGTTCATGAACATAGATGAACAAACATATTGAGCTAACAGCAATTAAAAGTAAACATGAAAATCAATCTGTTTGGCTAGAAAAATAATAACTAAACTAAATTGTAACCGGAAATATTATAATTTGATAAAATAGATTAAGTTGTAAATGTAATGGACCTAACTTTATAAATGAATATATAAGCGAACGAACTTAAAACAAATGTAACCTACCAAAGATAAACAAAAAAAATATGAACAAACATAAAAGAATGTTCACATGTATAAATGAACAACGTGACATGTGTTCATGTTCGTTTGTTTAACCAGATGAACGAAAAGACATTGCTCATGTTCATTTGTTTATTAAATAAACGAACATAAACGATCTTCCCGCTGAACATTTCACCGAACGCGCGATTCGTTTACAGTTCTAATCAGTAATCACTATTAACAATCACTCCAGTCTCAAAGGTGTGACCTTTGCATTGCTCATGAAAAGCGCAATCCTTTCCTTAAAAGTAAGATTTACACCCAAATTTACCGATTTACCCTTCAACTGTGGACTTCATATTGCAGGCTCTTCTTCATGCCTGCATTGCATGTTCATTGAAACCATCAATTGAATGGATTGCAGCTTCTGATCTTGAAGATGAAAGTGCCAAATCGGTACGACACCCACTATTATTTTATCCATTTATCATTCAAATATTTACTTTTTAACTATTTTTTTTTATTTTGCAGACACCAGAAGCTCATTCAAAAGCCTGGGAGACACTAAGGGTAAATTTTCATATATCTGCGTGACTGTTATAAAATAATGTCTCAATATGAGTTGTTGTTATTATTATTATTGCGAAACTAAATATTAATATGTCCAGAATTCAGCATGTGTTTTGGTTCAGTTTTCATATATCTGCGTGACTGTTATAAAATAATGCCTCAGTATGAGTTGCTATTATTATTATTATTATTATTATTATTATTATTATTATTATTATTATTATTATTATTATTATTATTATTGTGAAACTAAATATTAGTATTTCCAGAATTCAGCATGTGTTTTGGTTCCTGGTGGATTTGGTGATCGTGGTGTGAACGGGATGATATTAGCTGCTAAATATGCCCGGGAAAATAAAGTGCCATATCTTGGAATTTGTTTAGGCATGCAGATATCTGTTATTGAGATCTCTAGATCGGTAAGTCTCTTTATTAATAGTCGATAATTATTAATTTTAATAATATTGTTTATTCCTGATTTAAACAAATTTGTTGAGATCTTGGGCTGGAAAGGGGCAAACAGTACTGAATTTGATGAGCATGCATCAAATCCTGTTGTAATATTCATGCCAGAGGTATTTATATATTCTGCTTCATGCGTTTATTTTATGACAACCTTTAGTGTTGAAACTATGTACTTAAGTTTTTTTTTTTTTACATTTATATTCAGGGTTCAAGAACACACATGGGGAACACAATGAGGCTTGGTTCTAGAAGAACTTTACTGCAGACTGCTGACTGTATCACTGCAAAACTGTATGAAATTTAAAACTCAACTATTTAATTTCATAAAGTCATATAACAACATGAAATCACAGAATTTATCATGCTTGTTTTTTTGGCAGGTATCACAATCCAGCGTATGTGGATGAGCGACATCGTCATCGATACGAGGTTTATAAAGGAATCTGGTTAACAAAATAAAGTAAAAATAAAATAAGACGTTTGATAAGTTTTTGATTGTGATCTAGGTGAATCCTGAGGTTGTTGGAGATTTAGAAAAGACCGGGCTAAGATTTGTGGGGAAGGACGAAAGTGGTCAATGGATGGAGGTTTTTTATGATGGACCCTTGATCTTTACCTTACTTTATAAAATTATAGTTAACAATTATTACTGTTATTGGAATGCAGATTTTAGAGCTTCAAAGTCATCCATTCTATGTGGGAGTACAGTTTCATCCTGAATATAAATCGCGTCCTGGAAAGCCTTCGGCACTATTTTTAGGTCTGCAATCGGTTATGAAGTTTGTCATAAAGTTACATTTTGTGTGAAACTGAAAGTAACTGTATTTGTGTACAGGTCTTATATTAGCAGCAACGGGGCAGTTGGAAGCGTATGTGAAGTCGCATCAAAATGGATCTGTTTAGTTACCTCCAAGACCTTGTGTTTTAGTTGATGATTAGTGAACAAGGTTATGAAAATTAGGGAGTCTTTTAACTTTCGGTGCACTAAGTGGAACCTGAATAGATGTTTCTTGTGGAATTTGAATGTCAGTTTTAGTGAAGTTTGTGTTGGAAAATGCATGGTACTTTTTTTTTACAACCCATGCTTCACTCATAATCAAGTTATACAGATAACCGAGTAATTTATTAGCTTGTTTAAAACAATTGACATACGATTGAAATGAAACACACTAAAGTCAAAGCAAGAGAGGATGGAAATCTGAGGCTGATGAAGTGGTAGCTGGGCCTGACTCGATTCCCATCGACATGGTGTCCCAAATTACAACCTCGTTAGTTGCCGGAGCTTCATCAGATGCCTCGTTAATTGCCGGAGCTTCATCAGATGTTCTTATGAGTTCCAATTCTATGGCTACCTGTTTCATTTTCGGCCTTTTTCTCCCATCCAAGTTCAAGCATCGAATCCCAAGCTCAGCGAAACGCTTGATTTGATTTTCCCCAGCCTCTATCTTTACCCGATGGTCAATGATCTCCGACAACCGATTCTCCTCCATCGCCGACAAAAAATACGTTGCCAAACTACATTTTTCACCGTCGTCAAATGATGTAATTGGTTTTTGTCCGGTTAATAGTTCTACAAGAACCACTCCAAAGCTGCAAACATCACTCTTGTCAGTCAACTGGCTTGATTGGAAGTATTCTGGATCTAAATATCTGAATGTGCCTTGTACTTTTGTGGTGAGATGAGTTTGATCATCAGCAATTGTTCTTGAAGTCCCAAAATCTGCAATTTTGGCTCTATATTTTTCATCTAAGAGTATATTTTTAGACTTGATATCTCGATGGTAAATCGGCATTCCAGCAGAAGAATGAAGGTACGAAAGTGCTCCACTAATTTCTGTAGCGATTCGTAAACGGATTTCCCATGTTAGAGGGAAATATTCACTTTGATCATCATGAATATAATCATAAAGAGTTCCATTGGGGATGAACTCATAAACCAATAAAGGGACTTCTGTCTCCAAGCAACAACCATGCAACTTAACCACATTTCTATGGTTAATTTGTGATAGAATAACAACCTCGTTGATAAAGTGTTCGGTTTCTTTATGATAACAACCTTCGAGCCGGGGGTCTCACCGGAAGCAGCCTCTCTATCCCTATGAGATAGAGGTAAGGCTGTCTACATCTTACCCTCCTCAGACCCTACCATAGCATTGCTATTGGTGGGATATACTGAGTACGATGATGATGATGATGATGATGATGATGATGATTTTTGACTTCTTGATGGCCACAATCTTTCCATCGGTCAGCATTCCTTTGTATACGGTTCCTTGGCCTCCTTGACCCAAGATTCGGTTCTCATTGAAGTGATCGGTAGCTTTCTCGAGTTCTTTTGAGGTGAAGAGTTTAGTTTTCTCGATGTTACCGTTGTCACCTGATGATATCTGTTGTTGCAACAGTAAACCGCCGTTTCTTTTGAAGTAAACACCCTTAAGCATATCTTTCTTCCTCCTCTTCATCACTTTATACACCCACCATGCAACAAATAGTAACAGCAAAACTCCCAAACCACCAAAACATCCTACATTGTCACCACAAAAGATCAGTTTGCATTACATATATAAAGAAGCGAAACGTATATGTGTGTGGGTTTTATGGGCGAGGGTATTTGCGTCCGTTTACGAACACAAGTTTCTACCATGTAACATGGGATAACAACACCTTACTTTTCCTACCCAAAAAATCATTATAGACTCACCTGGACATAACATCACCGTGCAAATTTATTACTCATATACCGACACCGTTTTAGTAAGACAATTTATTTGTAATGTATATTGTCATACCTATTAGTATTGTCCTAATTTTATTGTTTTCTTGTATTTTCAAGCATGAATTTCCTCTGATTAAGTACCCATTTGGGCACGAACATCTGTAACTTCCCGGTGTGTTTGTGCAGTAGAATTTACAATCGTTTGTTGAAGAGCTGGCACATTCATTGATGTCTGAAAAACCAAATTGGAATAGCAATTAGTAATATATATATGTTTCGGCAAAGGAAATGAATGCTAAGCTCGTGATACAATTAGAGATTTACCTTGACAACCGCCTGGAAGGTATGGGTTTCCTTGATACCCTTGGAAACAAGAGCATAAACTTCGATTCGAACAAAAAGCACTATTATCACAAACAGTCGTATTACTCATCGAAACCACCGGTCCAAATGCATCGCAGTTGCCAGATAATCTCCAATCTAGCACTGCAGGAACACTGGGCATGTTTTGCACCTCATATATGTCTGTCAAGTTACCAAACCAATCAACATCCACCATAAAAGCATACTTGCATCCTCTTTGATCATTTCTAGACTCTATGTTACCTAAAGAGGCATTAATAAACTTAAGTGAAGGCGGTATGTTTGTCTGGCAACACAAGATACCAAAGCAGGTATTATCCGGCTCAGTAATATTGCAAAGCGATATGCAGCCTCCAATAACGGTTGCGAGCCGGCTGATTAGCGCAAGATTATTGCAACCGATGGCCGTGAATCTAGTGGAGGTAGACGAGTATGTAAACGGTGTATTTATGAAGTTCACATCCAGATGGTCTGTCTTGCCGGAACAGTTATACGTTAGCAATGGATTGTTGACATGTGCAGTGCCTTCTAATGAGATTTCCAACACCTCAAGATTGTTGTTGGTGATGAAGGGTCTTGGAGGGTTGAAGCTTGTGTTGCAAGTAATGGAAAAGGTATCATGTGCTGAACAGTTGGGTGTGATTCCAAATGGGTATGGGATCATGACACTGCCACATCTTTCTTGGCATCCAGGCAAAGGTTGAGATGATGTTTCAGTTAAATAACAGGCTTTGAACATGAACAATAATAATAAGCTTCTAGTAAACATCTCAAGAACAGAACAGCTTTAGTGTCAATCAGAAACAATTGGTTAGATGTTGTGTTCTTGATCTTAAATCTGTTCTTGAATAATCAAAGGTAGGCTAGGTGGTAGCATGGGTTGATTTATTGCTCTTAGTGTTTGGCATTTCATGATAATTTTAATTCTTTGACCTGTTCAAGATTAAAATTGCTTTTAAGCTATCTTCTTCTTCTTATTAATTTTTTTATCATTTTTGTTATAAAAAGAAAGTTTTAAAGGTTTTCTTTTTTTCTTGATTTTACTACTTCATTATTACTACTATTTCAAGTTGTTTGATCTAAAACATATATTATTATTATATACATAAAAACATATAAAAGAAACTTGAACAATAGATATAGAAATGTAAGCAAATAATAAAAGATAATGTACACATTTAATAACCATAATTGCCGATGAGACTAATCACTTGATAGAGGCAAATACCTTTTATTGGGAGGTCCTAAGTTCAAATAGAGACAATGGAGTGATTTATAATTATTGGTGTGAAGTAGAGTAGAAGTAGCATTTGAAATTAAAAAAAATCTAATAACCATAGTTTTAAAATGACAAATAACATAATTAAAAATGAGTGTATGCTTCCTGTCTCAATATACGGATGATTTGTTAGTCTATACAGCTATTGTTGGCATTCTCTCTTTTCCCTAGCAGATGTCCCAGAACTACAAATCGAATATTAAATAACAATTCAAAAACTACTTTTCTACCAACCCCATATAATCATCATCTCACTCACTCATCTCTCTGTAACTAAAAATCCCCCAAATGGTTTCATGTGTAAGAATACTACATATTATAGGCCTGGTCATGTGTTAGTGGGTTATTTAGCCTTCATAAACACACATGTCATAACGAACCCATTTTGGGCCTTGTGATTTATGTGTATGTTTACTTTACACTTTGGGATTTGCCATGTGTTAGTGATTGTTTAGGACTTTAGGCTACACAAACACACGATAGGTCATTACAAGCCATTTAGATTTTAGGGCCTTGTGGTGCATATGTATTCGTGATACGCATGTTCACATCTTACCAAAAAAAAAAAAGAATTACGTTTCTAGAATTACAAATACATTAAAATTGCATATCTTACAAATATTTTATATCACATTACATTTCGGATACTTCACAATTCACATAAACAACGTTACAATTCATCTCTTACAAACAAATCACATTACATTTCAAAAGTTACACATAAACTACATTACAATTGCACAATTACAAATAAACCTCATTACAATTCCTTATTTTAAAAACAAATTACATCTACACGACTCATTTGGCGCGATGGCTAGATGTGGACAACACGAAAAAGAAAAGAACCATCTTTATGTGTGTGCCCATGCGTGCCTAAGGTAGACTCTCGCAACGCACAAAAAAACATTCACATGTGTGTCCATATGGATGACAATGCACGCAAGGGAAACCAACTCCGATGCCAATTTGCCTTTAATCGAAAGAGTGGAGTGATTCAATAGGCTTATCACTTCGATACCTAGATCCGTTTCAGGAATTTCTTCAAAGCTAGCCCGATGTTATTCTTTTGGTGTTATGTTGCCTTTGCAGCTTAAGCTGCTCATAAAAGTTGTCTATAAACTGTTGAGCCTTAAGATCAATCCCCATTTCTTGTTCCTCATCATATTCTTCACCATTTCCGATCAAGAAACTCTTTCTTGCTTCACAACACGAGTACTGATCACTCTCATCATCAAAATCAAACATATCCTTACAATCAACATGTGGATTAATGCAAGGAATGTGAGGCAACTGAAACCTCATGGAGTTCGGCCTATGCATCCTAACATGAATAATAGGCGTCGCATCAAACGATAACTGTCGATCACCATACTGTAATGCGCCATTGCCCCTTTTAGATTGACCAAGAGTCTTGAGATAATGAGACAAGTCAAGCATAAACCTTTTCTTGATCACTCCACCTTTTCTAGCCCATAACAAGGCTAACCGTAATATTCGCCACGCTCTTCGGCTCATGTCCGATCTTGATCTGGTTTTCATGTTTTTTGTTGGAAGATAGAAGTTGTTAAAGGAGATGAGTGGCTGTATTGATGATGGGTTAATGGAAAAGGGGGTCAATATATAGTTAAGATAGCTTATATTATTATTATTTAAAAATGCGATTATAATATGATACGCGTTTATTTGAAATGTTTAGGAAAGTGGGAGAAAACGATAAGTGAAAAGAGGGTGGGACCTAGGAGCGTGTCGGGTATACGGCTATTTTTTATTTTTTTATTTTTGAATGGTTCAACACTTCAAGAAGAATATAAGGTGGAATTTGTGAGGTTATATTTAGTTACTCGTTATTATTGTTTCTGAATTGTTCAACAAAATGCAAGGTGAAAATTTTGAGTTTAGATTTAGTTTTAACTCAATTTTGAGTTACATAGTTAAACAAATTTAACAAAATAGGTCGAGTTTATGTTAAACCGCTAGCCACATTTAAAAAATCTGGTCGTGTTTGAGTTGTCATCTTGTATATTTGTTCAGCTGCATCTATTTGTTTTATTAATCGTTCTCCCATTAAAAATGTTTTACTATGAACCATAATGTGCATCTATTTACTTTTAATCTCATAGAAAACTATTTGCATTGATTTGTTGCATATTGACTAAAGCAAGATGTAACAAATTAGCTACACAATCCACTAGAAAAGGCAAATGGAAATTTTAACCCAACCAAAAACTAACATAGCAGTAACGACACTAACAAATAAATCCGTTCTTTGTCGCTGCTAGTTATCATCGGTATCGGTTAGCTTTGTGACATCATAGCCAAAGCCAAAAATGCATTCGCCAACACCTAAATACCAAAAGTTAACATGTTTAAAAAATATATTTGAAACAGCAACATAGCTAAACCAAAAAAATAATTTTGTCAACGCCCAACCACACATTTGGTCGAAGTAGTTGGGTTTGTTACGGTACCATATGCAAATCCAACAACACTTCAAATTAGCGACACCAAATCTAAACCCAGAAAATAAAATCGTAAATATCAAGCTGCACATTCGGCCAATATCGGTAGGTTCGTTACGGTACCGGATCTTACTCGTTGAATTATATAATTTATAACAAAACATAAAACCAAAAATAAAAGTATATTGGAACCATAGCTAAGCCCAAAAAAAATTGTTAACGTCCATCCATGCATTTGTCGAAATCGGTTATCTTAGTTAAGGTATCGGATGCAAACCCAAGGTTGATCAACCCAGGCAATAATGTAATTTATAACTATTGATGTAAAGTAGAATATAAGTAACATTCACCATAAAAATAATAACTATAGTTTCAAAATTATAAATGACATGAATAAAATTAGTGCCAGCGCGATGCAGCGGGGAATAACATTTAAAGATTGTTAATGTGCCAAGGCTAGCTGGAGCTCGACTCGAACTTCACACCGATACTCAACTCGAAATTAAAGCTGAAACCTTAAACTTGAGTTCGTATTGATTATTTTGATATCTATTGTCACAGCCCCCGACCCCATACCCCGGGCATGGCCGCGAACGCGAGCAGTGGAATCGGTGTTAATTAATATATTTGGCAGTGAAAAATTTCATCGGGACCGTAGTTAGGAAAAATTATCAAAGTATAAAAACACCGTGATTCTTATTTTATAAAGTGGGGATAAAACCCTTTTTTTTGTACAAACATAAGTTTTAAAGAGATAAACCCTAATTTACAAAACATATTTCTATATTTCGGTGATAAAACCATTTATTTAAGCTAAGGTGCCTAATAGCACGATTCCTGTTTCCTTCACAACAAGTCACCCAAAACATGCTTAAAAAACATTTGAATGCGGAAAATATTGGTGAGTAAATTCATTTGAAAATTACAACTGTTTACAGTGCAGTACTAAAATGTTTTTACATTTGTCTGCTTACAAATTACCGAATGGTACTTGTCACTCGACAGCATTTATGATTGTGGTCATATTACTTATTGACTAACTCTTTGCCCAACAAGTAATGATATAAGTAAGATTTGTATACAAAACCCCACTATATCAATAGTAACTATCTCGTAAATCTATAAAAACTTAATCACTATAATGTAATGGAAATCATTTGAAAACATTTGGATTGTTTCATTCTGTTATGAGTTATACATGTTTAAAAATTGCAATGATAGTGTTGGAAACTGGTTGTCTCACACAAATGTGGGTTGTACAAAAACTCGAATGTCTCACCTTCCAAGTTTACAATTTACAAGTCTCCTGGTGTTAAGCATCTAATTTAATGCAACGTCCTATTTGTATAAACCGAAAAGCTTTAATGATAATCACGAAATTGAAAACTTCACATGATGACACAAAGTCTCACATTATTCAAGCAGAGATTTGGATTTGTGTACTAAAGTCTCGATCTGTCGGACAGGGTATGAATAAAATTAGTGTACTTTTTCGGTCTCCATATATGGATGGCGAATTATTAGGGAAAATCCTCAACATGTCCGTCTTTTATTAAAATAATTAAAGCCTCGTCTCGCCTTTTTAAAAGCTTCTTCGCATGTCCCTCCAATTCTAGCATCACCAAGTAGGGATGAGCCCAGGATGATACAGGTACCGACCGGTACCGATCCTGAAAATCCCGATCTCGAAAATTCAAAATATATGGTACAGGTACCGGTACTGAAATGCTCGGTTCGGTACCTGTAACACTTCGGATTTTTCGTATTTGTTTAAACCGATTCGAGAATGTAGTTCGGATCTTTTGAACTATTTAAAACTTGTATTTATTGGTATTTAACTTGATTTAACTTATTTTATAATTTCATAACTTTCAATTATGCCAAATAGCCCTTAGAAACCTTTAAAATCGCTTAAAAGGGCTAAAAATCGCATTTTCGGAAACTACAGGGACCAATTTTGCCAATTTTTTCCTATTTTTGATTAAATTAACGAAACTTAAACTCAAATAAACGTTATTACAGATCCCAAGACGTTTTCTTGTAGTCGAAGTCAAAATCTCTATGTTATTATACCCGATAATGTCATTAATTGATTATTCGGTTTCCTAAAATAGTTATTTCCTAATAAACAAGCCTTAACCCTTAATATTTAAACAAAACATATCATAAAACCCTAAATTATTACTTCAATGCCAGCCACCATAACTAAAATCCATGAAATTCCTTTCCCCATCGTCGGTTTCTTCAAGAATTTATCAAGTTCGTATTGCTTCGTTGACTTTCAAGCTTCAAGACCCTTTGACCTCGATTAGCTCTTGTTCCACTCATCGTTTGGGTAAGTTGTCTTCTTCAATATTGTATATTTTTATATGTAGAATAAAAGACCTCAATCAATTTTGCCAATTGAGGGAGTCTCGGTGGTCAATTGGACTCAAAACCATTTAAGGGCATAACAGTCAACAACTTTGACAAATCAATTTCACATGCTTCTGGTCAGAACCAACGTTCGGTCCAGAAGACTTTTATTTTCGTAACAAAATTTAAAGTCTACTGACCAAAACCCGAATTCCGAATCGCTGTTCGGATTCTGGTCAGTACCAGCTCGCTTAAACGTTTAATTCAACATGACTAGAGTTATACTCATCCGTTTGGATTGATTCCAGCGGAATTAAGCTCGTTTTTATTTATAGTTTCATATCACAAAGTTTCAGATTCTGATCATTAATCTCGTTTGACGTGTAGCGGACGATTCGCTTATTTGTTAACTCGTTTATCATATTTATTAATTACTTGCCTTCCATCTAAGGTGAGTTTGATCGTTCCCCTTTTTATTTACTGTTTTCAAATGTTTTGGGGACATATGCGTACTTATTCATATTGTTTTGATGTCATATATATATCTCAAATAATCGCAAACATGATCATTGTGTGTTGTATCAATTAAATGCTATCTGCTAATTGCTACTTGTTTAAGTGTGTTTGTATTCTATCAAGTCTTGGATTCTCATTAGTATGATCATATGAACGTCTTAGTAACTGAAGCCCGATTCGCTTGGCGAAGGTAAACCGACAATTTTAGTCATTGTAATCAATGCCCGATTCGCTTGGCAACGATTCATTGGCACACTAGCACGATTTGGTTATATACATGTTTTGTTATGATTTGATTGATTACTATCACATGGTTGGTTTGCGCATTTATCACTTATCATTTATCAATTATCTATCGTATATATATTTTTTATTATTTGTTGTGTCAAAATGGTGATCATCTCACTCAAATTTATGTTGACAAACTCCATTTTCTACGCATATGCAGGTTGTTTGTATTGAAGATTGAAGTTGGACACGTAGACGAGACCTTAGGATATAACCAAGAAAATCATTATTTGAGCTTACATTCATATATTTAATTTGTTTGTTGTATTTGGATATTGTGTGTATATTTGAAATAAAATAATTAATTAGATATTGTCACTTCTACATTATGACAGTATCTTCGAGCTGTGAGCAATCGGATCACGCCCCGGCATTTCCGCCTTAGGTTGGGGTGTGACAGTACCGGTATTTCGTGCAAAATTCTGGAAATACCGGTAACGTACTGTACCGTACCGATACTGAAAATTGAAAACTTGGTACCGACGGTATCAAATCGGTACCGAATTCGATATCGACACCGAAAACGATTATCCCTGTCACAAAGTTTTTATTTATGCGAGGCGACTTTTTTTCTAAAAAGTTAACTTAGGTGCTTAGCAGTCAAGAGTCAAGACTCAAGACTAAAACCACATACAATTCGGAGCAATTGTAATTTTTTTAAACTTGTTAAACTGATATCATTTTATTGGAAATTTCATTTAAAAAGATTGTTAATAAAATTTTTTCGTTTCATCTTCCAAGTTCCTTAATTTTAGAATAAACATAATTTAAACCCTAAATCCCTAACCAAATCTAATTTACATTGTCCAAGTATTAAATAAACGATAATCAATCATTCAAATATTCATTTGCCCACAAACAAATCCAAATTAACAATTTATTTTGAAGTAATCACTACCTTATTTATTACAATTAAATTAATTAATTAACAGTTATAATTTTAGATAAAAGTTATTAAAATACCTAAACTGGACAAGTAGAAGTCAAATTGTGGAAGAGGAACTGAGGGAACACCGGTCTTCGGCTCCTCGGTTGCAGTGTGGAGGTCCGGTGACTGGAGAAGGGCAATAGTTGGGGCAGCGTGGGGTGGAAATTGGCTGAAATAATGGCTGAATAAAACTTTGTTCTGTTTTAGTTGATGTCCAGCCCGGTATGTGTTCAAGCAAAAGAGAACAAAGAACAATGGTTTTATTTGGTTGGCTTTAATTGGTTTAAACTTTTAATTGGTTGAAATTTAAACAAATAGGGTAACGTTATATTTTTCTAGGGGTAGCGAAATGCGAAAGCCGACTAAATAAAACAAAAAACTGCACTACCGATGAAAAGTTGAGAAGTAGCGAAGGCTACCCATAATTATAAGGTAAGTCCGTCCCTGCATCACTGGGTCTTACCAAGTGTTAGTGAATCGCTTAGATTTTCACATCTAACTTACATTACATTACATTTTCACATCTAACAAACAAATTGCATTACATCTTTAAATATTAGGCATTCATTACAATTGCATATCTTACAAATCATTTACATCACTTTTTAAAAGTACTTCATATAAACAACATTACAATTCAGCACCTTACAAATAAATTACATCGCATCTAAGATATCACACGTAAACTACATTACAATTACACAACTTACACTTCCTCAACTTTAAACATAAACAAGTACAAACCTTGATCCACAATGTACAACACCATTTGCAACAAGTCTTCCGAAAATGTAACTATATATATAAATTACATCTACGTGTGAACTCATTTAGCTCTAGCTAGATGTGGACAACACAAAAAAAACTATCTTTGTGTGTGCCCATGTGTGCCTAAGGTAGACACACGCAACGCACAATTTTTTTTTAAATAAATTGCATTTATATGTGAGTCCGTGACAAACAATGCACGCATGAAAAACTAACTCTAATACCAGTTTGCCTTTAAATACTGAGAATAGCAATTCCACCAAACCAGTTATTGTATACGATCACGTAATATCATAAATCATAGTCTTTTATTAATTAAACCGGCCATGAAGCATATATACTATATTCACAACCCCCCCTGTCCACCCTAGTGAAAATAAATGAAAATTCAGGAGACAAAGAAAAGTGCCAAAATTGCAAGGTGAAAATGGCTATGCGATAATTAGCTAGTGACATATTCTTTTGGTGTTATGTTGCCTTTGAAGCTTAAGCTGCTCATAAAAGTTGTCTATGAACTGTTGAGCCTTAAGATCAATCTCCATTTCTTGTTCCTCACATGTCCCCTCATCATATTCATCATCATATTCTTCGCCATTTCCGATCAAGAAACTCTTTCTTGCTTCACAACAAGAGTACCGATCACTCTCATCATCAAAATCAAACATATCCTTACAATCAACATGTGGATTAATGCAAGGAATGTGAGGCAACCAAAACCTCATGGAGTTCGGCTTATGCATCCTAACATGAATAATAGGCGTCGCATCAAACGATAGTTGCCGATCACCATACTGTAATGCACCATTGCCCTTTTTGGATTGACCAAGAGTCTTGAGATAATGAGACAAGTCAAGCATAAACCTTTTCTTGATCACTCCACCTTTTCTAGCCCATAACAAGGCGAACCGTAACATTCGCCATGCTCTTCGGCTCATATCCGATCTTGATCTGGTTTTCATGTTTTTTGGCTGGAAGAAAGAAGTTGTTAAGAGACTATTTTTCAGGTGATGGGTGGCTGTATTGATGATGGGTTAATGGAAAAGGGTGTCAATATATATATAGTTAGATAACTTATAGCTTTATATAATTATTTAAAAATGTAATAATGTTGGGTTATAATATGAGAGCATTCTCATCCCACCTACTATCTCCAAACCAAAAATTACACTATAACTCACTTTATTTTCTCTCTTCATTTCAATTAAATAATACTTTTTATACCTTTTATCATTACCTTTTCTCTTTCCTTCACTCACAACCACTTTCAAAATATATTAAAAAATTGTAGGAGATAAACAGTAACTTTTCAAATATACAGAAAAATCACAACTTTTTCTAAAGTATAAAAACTCTTTACTCACAACACCCTGAATCACTCTCTAAATTATAAAAACACCACTCACATATTATAATGGGTTGGATGAGAATGCTCTGATACGCGTTTCATTGAAATGTTTAGAAAAGAGGGAGAAAATGAGGGGTGAAATAGGGGTGGGACCCAGGAGCGTGTCGGGTGTACGGCTGTACGCGGGCCAAGGCCAACACCCACGCTTTTTTCTTAACGTACTATACTTCTTATATATATTGCCAATTATTATTTTGTTTGAATTAAGAATGTAAGGTGACATTTGTGAGCTTAATTTTAGTTTAAACGGGTTTGAGTCGGTTTAGAGTTAAACTGTTAAACAAGTTTAGCAAAGCAGGTTGTCTTTAAGTCGTCATGGCTAATTTGAAAGTTGGACCTTTTAATCTGAGTAGTTTAATAATTGGAGTCGAGTGTCTCCCAGCTCTATCTCTAGGATAAGGGTATTTTTGTCTACTTCTCAGCATTCTCAAACCCTAGCAATAGTCTTGTTATTAGTGGATTTCATTAGGTATGATTAATTGATTGATT
Source organism: Bidens hawaiensis (assembly GCF_021521415.1). Taxonomy (NCBI): domain Eukaryota; kingdom Viridiplantae; phylum Streptophyta; class Magnoliopsida; order Asterales; family Asteraceae; genus Bidens; species Bidens hawaiensis. The sequence continues at coordinate 59,700 of NW_027498525.1, forward strand.
GTGTATGATGTTTATAATTTAAAATTTGTGTTTTAGATCATAAATAAATACTTTATGCTAAAATTGAATGATAAAAGAGAATAGATCCAATTTTTATGGTATAAATGTAATAATTTTACATGCATTTGTACTTTTTGTTAGAAATTTGTAAGTTTAGAGGAATAATAAAAAAAGATCACATTAAATAGGCCGGGGTTATGTCAACTGTAAAACCTTGCCTCATGTTTAGGTTCATGTGTGATTGAGTTCAGTGTTTGCTTGGTTTTTTCATGTTTATCTTTTGTTCAATTCGGATTAGTATCAAAGTTTAAGGTTCATGTAGGTGTAGGGTTCGACACTCTTAACACATAAATACGACCCGTTAACATCCTTGCTAATCATTTTAGTAGGTTTTTAATTAACAAAAATGTTAGTGTGGTGAACCAATGCATAAAGGCTGTCTTCCTTCCAACAACAAACTGGAGGCGAAGACTTTAGTTTAATTTAATTTTAAAACAAATGATTTGTTGTTAGTAAACATCCATGCATTTTCCGCCTTACTTCCTCTTTCTTTCTTTGAAATAGTTTTTGTTTCTTCTCACCAATGATTGATATACGTGTCAACATTTTTAAGTTGGATATTGAATTAAATTTATTTGTAATTGTAACAACTAGTAGCTTTGCATATAGATTTTTATTTAACACGATAAAATCAACTAGTAGCTTTGCATATAGATTTTTATTTAACACGATAAAATTTTAACTTCCTTTTCTTAGTTAAACATCCATCCAAACCATTGAAGGTAAAGATAAGCATGATTTGTGGTTAGAAAAAAAAAGAAAGAAAGATAAGCAAATTTCCTTAATTTTTAAGGAAATTGTTGCTATATCTTTAAAAATTTTCCGACTATTGAATTTAAGATCAATTAATGCAGTTTATAAATGACTTAGTTTTTCAATCTAAAAAGAGCTAACGGTGTAACTTGTTATCCGTACGCTTTATTTATGATAAGAGAGATTCGTTTTTTGTATATTCGTAGTTTTAAATAATTTGTAATTCCCCTCTATATTCTACTTACAGGGACAACATTATTAGTATGTTAAAAAAATGTATTAGTTAAATATAATACTAAAAATAATTTAGTGTTTTTAATCCTCTATTTATTTACAAGATATAACAACAATAATAATTCAAACATATTTTTGGACCGTTTAATCACCTCATTTCAAAATGGAGACCGACCATAGTCTGCATGGAGTTCATTTAATTTACATGTCACATCTCATATCGTCCCCACTTCAAACAAATATTTGAAATCAAGTTTCCATTTTCTCAACATTATTTACAGGACATTTAATTTATTCTATCTGTTTCTTTGTTTGTTTATTTATTTAATTTAAAACAGGAAAAATGGTAATATTCTTAGAACAATTCATGCTTAAATTTTATAAACAAGGAATAAACCTTCTTGATGGGATGGTAAGCTGGCTATGATGTATAATAGGATGCCATGCATTCATTCACTGTGTAGTGTAACACTTGGTGATTCAATAAATTAGGGAAAAAAAAGGAATAAAAGAATAAAAGAAATAAAGCACGGAGGGAGGAAAGAGGATGTACTTGAGAACCACTTAGAAACCAACAAAACCAATATTGTTATTTTTATTCGAAACATAAAATACTTGATTCATTGAATTTAGTGGTATTGTATGTACATAGACCCTTTCCATCAACTCTCAATAAACTTTCTACGTACTTTCTCTTTTCCAAATTTAATTGTGTAAATAACTATAAGCTTTCTATATAAACATGATAATAGTAAGATTATTCGGTTTGTTACGGCTTTAAAACAAACTAATAGCCGATAGCTTCATTACAACACCATTATAAAAGAGGCCAATTTCGTATGAATGTGTCCAAGGGAGAAAAAAGGGTTGGAAAAATTGTCACGGACACTAAATCTGATTGTATTAAACCCAAACCACAATTGTTTAACCCAATAGCAATACAAGAATGTATATGAACTAGAACAAACAGAACACCAATAATCAGATCATTAACAAAACGATATGTGATCATAAACAAAAGGATGCGCTCAGAATCGCAAAAGAAACAAAAATCGCCAACTAGAGAAATCTCCACCAAATGATGAAGACGGCTCCAAGTGAATACTTTGAGAGAGAAGACCAATAACTAATATTCTGGGCGTTTATCAAATGCATCTTCATCCAATCTTCCTATTACATTTTAAGCACCAGCAAATAAATATGGCTTGAAACTGAAACATGGGCTGAAACACATGAGGCCCAACTGCTGGAGGCCTGCTTCACTTCACTGGTCCAATAAGCAGCTTCAAGCCCATTTTAATCAAGTGCAGCTACAAGCCCATCTAACACTCTATGTCCATAGCCCAACTCATTTAAACATACACAAAGAAATATAAAAAAAACAATAACTAGAATTAGTAAACTCATTAATATCTATAATCATATTAATTTGCTATTGAACGTCTTTCTATATATATATATATATATATATATATATCAACAAAATTCTAGCTAATTTAGTTACAAAACGAAACAGTGCTTCAACTCAGGTGCTTAAACATCCAATTAATCAAGCGATCGTCGTTTTGAGCACTGTTTTGAGGTATGTTTTACATCAATAGATTCGTATTATCCTTTCGATAAAAAGCTTTAAAATATTGGTTTGAAATTTGGATAAAACTTAAAGGAGTTAAGTTTTTTTCTTTATTTTTTAACGAAGATCCAATGAGAAAAATCAATGTAGAGGGTGGGACTAGTGGCAAGAATATTCTCGGGTGTTAATATTATCGGCCAATTGCTAAAAGTTAGGATTATTAAGACATTATCCTAATATTAATAATAATATTATCATTGTTGATTGATTTTTAAATGAGCGCAGATTAATCGAGTTAAAACAATACGATTTTAAATGAACGCAAAATTGATTTTTTAGCCCGAATTTCACCTTATCATTATTATTTGTTTTTACAATCGAGTCATCCGATCCTTCATCAAACCTAATATAATATATATTTTTTTGCCTTATTAATTGTTTATTGGATTACATCGAAACAAAAGGCAAGCGGGCAACAAGCTGCGCCGCTACCCCTTTTTGAATCGCAAAACCCAATCTTTTAAGCCTATATTGATTTTTAACTACTAACAAAGCTACATAAGCCTATATTATTTGAGGAAATTAAATTAAATTCACTGGAAGGCTAATGTTGAGCGGCAAGCTTTCGACTTTCCCTCTAACTTAGCACTACGTAATAAAAGGGTTTTTTGTTCATGTTGTCAAGGTGTGTGTCGGCGTTTCTTCTCATGAGGTTGAAGATTCATGTTGTGTGGTGAACAATGTTGTATATTTAGGAGTAAGATTAGTGTAAGAACCTATTCAGAGATTCACTTTTATTTATGTGATTTGTGACAATATGCAAATTCACTCGTTAAAAACTCAATAATATCACCTTAAAAACCTAGAAAAATAAATGTGATGCGAATGGAATTCAAAGTAGGAGAGATGTTGGATTTACTTGCTTAGCTGCAGAAAACCACATGAAACTGGTCAGGAAACAAACATTCTGCAGGTGAATATTGCAACATGATATGACAACCACTTTTTCTTTGTTCAATATAAACCAAAAGTTAAGCAACTTGGTACCACACTATTTGTAGAAACTATTGTATTACCATACATCTTGTCCTCTCTTTGTGTATACATTGCCTAAATTAGACACGATGATCAAAATATCAAACAAGTCGGCATGTATTAGTTTAATTCCAGCTAACATTTGCATAAAGGTCACTCATCCGAAAATATCTCTTGCTTAAGCTTGTTTACCTATGAATTGATACACTCATTCGCAACCAAAGCGTTTATAGTATCAAATTAATGAGCAAACTTATAATATTTTGATGAGCGAATCCAGTATTATTTTAAAAGTATTCCAACCCATTGATTTGGAAAATTTTAGTTAAAATTTTTTTAGTAATGATTATTTTATTATAAAATATAAAAAGCTTTAAAAAAAGTCCAGAATCATTATAAGAAAAGTTAGAAAATAGAGTATAATGGTTGGGTAACTCTTTCTCTTTATTATTTAATAATGTGACTTTGTATTATATTGATTGACAATGTACTTTTGTTATAATGGTGATATTGAATTTTATTTATCTGACCAAATGACCGAATCAAACCATCCGGGCTCGAAAACTTTGACGCGGGAAAAAAGTCGAGCACCGAATTGAAATTTTCCTAGCTCCGCCACTTGCCATTTTTATGAACCAACTTTCTTTTGTAGATGTATACTGTGAAATTTACCTGAGAGAGATGATTTTTGTTATCGATTACGGATGTGTAGTTCGAGTGAGACTAGCAATTTTGGTCATACAAAAATGTCCTTGATTTACAATGCAGTATTAGAAAACCATTGGTAGTGAACAGCTAGAAACTATTGTTCGCGTGTTCCAACTCTACCCATCTAACACTCCATTTCAGTTCATGGCAATGGCGAGTTTGCTCTTGCTTGGATACATCTGACCGGTTAGACTAATGTCATGTATGGAAACAAAATTTTGTAGCTTCATGAATGAATTATGGCATAATTTGTTTGATGTGCTGTATGACCGAAATTGATTTGGCCATTTGGGTTACAACGAACCGCTTTAAAGAGATTCAAATTTATTCGAGTCACACGATGTCTCGCCTAAATGGACTTAGGTTGAAATGAATCATTTTAGGGAGAAAAAAATATCACAATTGATTCACCTGCTATATTTCTTTTCAGGCCGGTAGAGTGGAGGTAAAATCGCCAATGATGGTGGTGGTAGCAATCGAAGATGGTGCGGGCGTGTTATGGTGCCACATGTGCAAACGGCAGCAATGCCAGTGAAAAAGGTAGCGATTACAACGGTGATGGACACAAACAATAATCCTAACACTCTCTTTTAAGTTTAGAAAGAAATTAAAAAAATTGTCTTCAACATATATTCTTTAATTTTAGCTATAATCACCAAAATATGGTATACACAAATCATAACCAAAACCCTAAATCTACTCTACCTACCAAAACAATACACTCAAGTGGCAGTGTTTGTAATAATCGGCGGTTGCTAGTCGGATGATGAGGTAGAAACTAGCAATTTATCAAAATTAATCGGAATTAATTGACGCCTAGTCATTGAAACCAATTTAATTTAATAACCAACTAATTCAACAAAACAAAAACCACAAGAAAGCTCACCATTACGAAATCAAATTCATATTCCATGAATGAAATCCGAGCACTTGGATTTAATCCAACGAATGCCATTCCGAAAGGAAGCCTTCACCCTACCTTCAATGGTGTACACTTTATACTTGGCAATCCTCTTCTTCCGCTTACTCTCCGGATCACTAAACCCTCCCCACGGCTTCGACGACGTCGTCCTCGCCGGCGGATAATCAACTCCGGCGCCGGCGGCGTATATTTGGTTACCCTTGCCGCTAACAATCTCCAGCCGGCGGTCGGTCTGGTAGTGGAAATTGGGTGGGTGATTGTAGGCTCCGTCCATATGGAGTTAATTAAGGATTTGGATCCCTAAAAGATGAAAAAATAATAATAAGAGGCATTTAGTTGGTTATGATAAGTATTTTTTAAATTCGTGGATTTTATTCAACCCGGATTTGGGGCAGGCACGTAGGTCAAGTTAATTATTAATTAATTAATGTATTGTGTCAGGGGAATGACATCGGATTCCCGTCTATCCTGGCCCCTGCCCCGAATTTATTCTTTTTATTACTAGTGGTATTCAACATTTCAACCCGTGCATTGTGACAGAAATGTCGCAAAAACTTGGTTTGTATCGGTTTGGTTTGTGACGGTTTTAGTATAATACCGGTACTTGGTTTACAATCAAATAAGATTATCGAGAAATAAATTAATGCGGAATATGATCAAAAGATATCGAGGCATGTTTTAATATAATTATTTAAAAATTAATTAATTTAAATATTAATAAAGTATAATAATAAAAATAATAGTAGAAAAGGAAAAGAAAACAAAAAACATACAAAAAGAAAATTTGTTTTTATGACAAAAAACAAAAAATTGTACTATTTATACTGTATATAATAATAATAATAATAATAATAATAAAATTTGAAGACTTGTGAAATTGTATTATCAATTATTATTGGTGATGCATAAGGATGAGTGGCCGGCCATACATAGTTATAGAAGAGAACATGTGAAATTGTGAACAGGTTTGTGTATCAGAACTTGCTTTTAGGCCGAGTCGAAACTATTATAAAGCCGATTTGGTGTAACCGGCCACGGTTTCAAGCCATTGGTTTGGTTTGGTTGAGAAGTACTCTATTGAAATCGGTGAAAACCGAATCCAATCAGTTAAAAACTTGTTTTTGAAGCGAACTAATCCTTTCCACCTAGAAACTGTTGTATAATTGTGTACCTGGATGATGAATTTGATCAATGATGCAAACTTGTAATATTGATTTCAATCTTGGTTTCTTGAATAATTGTCTAGATTAATCTCTGAATCGTGAATCACTTTCAAATAAACCTATTTGTGGGTTACACGCAATTATTTATCGGATAAGACATAGATTTTCTGCACATGAAATTGAATTTTGATTGTTCCATTTGATGAAGAACCAGAGAGAACCCTAGTAACAGTGTGTTCCCTTCTATCTTATGCGATCGAGAGTATTGATTCTCCTTATGCCAGGGAAAACATCGATCAATGTATATAATCAATTCCCTCATGAGCCCAAATATTAATTAAGCCAATTTTATATATCACCTAAGCCCAAGTAAATAAATAACAAACCAATGTTATTATAAACCCCAAATAACCTTTAGGATTAAATCGAGTCCTCACTCCCGCGTCACCTAACTCGTTTAATCTCTAACATTATTTCCTCGATCGACAAGTCAATCCAATAGCACTAAAATAACCAACAGAAACTGTGTTCAATACTGTCTTAGTTTGGGCAAAACCAAATTTGACCACTTTAATTTGACTGAACCCGAATCGCTTGGAATCGGACTAATTCTGGCTCAAAAACCAGTTTCTTATCAACATAGATAGTTACTAAGGTTGTTCACAAGTCAAACCAAACCGAGAAAAGGCTTGCTCGTTGCATGGACCGTTTACAACCGAATTGAACGGCTGAAATTCGAACCGAACGAAAAACGAAACAAGCCAAAATCGAATCGAGCATTTTTCGATCGAAAATCGAGCGATTTTCGAGCATTATTTATTTCTTCTTCACTATAAAAATTTTGAATAAGAAACAAGTTTCAAGTCTGTAAACAATATATTTTACAAACAGATTAGTAGTTTTTAGACAAACGTATAATAAGTTGTAAATTTTTAGGAGAAAGAAGTTTGAATTGAGATATGATGAACATGTAAATAAACTTTTATTCTAAAAACTTGAATCAAACTAATAACAATATAAAATTGATGGAATTGGAAAATTTTAAAATCGCTTAAAAAATTGTATGCTTATGTTTTACATGTGTTGTCTATATATTGATATATTTGTTCATATATAATTATATATATAATAAATAAATAATATTCGAGCCGAACCGAGCAGAACTTTGCTCGTTGCTTATATCGTTTACAAACCAAACAAAGCAGAGCGGCTCATTTACAATCGAGTAAAAAATGAGCGAGCAGTTTTCGAGAGAACGACAAGCGGTTTGGACAACCTAATAGTTATGTACAAACCGGATTTAAGCAATAACAGTTAAGCCCAAGAAAATATAAGTTATTCCTTTATGAGCCCACAAGCCCCTAGCCCAACCCAAGATGCAAGGAAGGTCACACCGTCACAAAGTTCCAAAATCTAATGGAATACTTCAATAATGAAAAAAAGAAATTATGTTTGAAGAATTTTATTATTAAAATTTCAACATTTTCATATCGGTTTGTTTAATATTTTAGGTGTGACTAATTTGATTGTGACACAAGAAAATTGGTTTCATGTCAGCCTTACGGGTCGGATTTGCAAATTGCAAACGTGTAGTAGTTTTGTAACATATGTTGAGAAACTCTACTTTTTGTAAAAGTCATATAAATCAATCACAACTCTGGAGTGTATATCTTGTTTGAACCTTATATAAGTCTACTTGGTCCAGTTTTTAAAATTAAAAATTAAACTGTGACTAGATTTGGATAAAGACAAATTTAAAGTGGGTAGGTGTGTTGTCAACAATGAGAAACTTAAGTCATTGAATTGACTTATAGTGGGTTCTTAAATAAATGTTATGAATGTCGATAATTGGTTAAAGTGAATTATAATAACAGTAGACAATTTTTTTTAATAATAATTAAAGTATTAAATTGTTTGAATATGATTTGTAAAGGGTTTTTATATAACTTTTGTTTTGAATGTCGATAATTGGTTAAAGTGGTTTATAATAACAGAAGACAACATTTTTAATAATAATTAAAGTGTTAAATTGTTTGATTATGATTTGTGAAGTAAATGAAAGTTTTAGTCAAAGAGGCCTGAATTTTGTGAATTGATTATTAATCTTATTAATTATTGGGCAACAATAATTTTAACATGGTTATTGGTTAGTACTTGTATATACAAGCTTTGAAAGTGAAAAGAAATAGAACTTATTTCGAGGTATTAAGTTAAACGTGTCAAGCATGTTTGTATTATATGATTTGCTATAGCTGATTCAAAAGTAACTTGATTTTAATTATGTGATTAGACTATGAGAGATTACTACATGTGTTTTAGTGATCAATTCGGTGAAGATCTTATAACCAAGGTTGGAGAGTCTCATACTAATCTTGTGTTACCGCTCAGTCCTGTAAATGGCCCTGAAGGTGAGGTGGTTTTTCCACTTCTATCACTATGCCAACAGATCACTTTTTGTCCCGCTTCTCCACCCTGCTCGTCAGACTTCTTTCTTTGTTGGTTTAACATTTGGTGAGTGACGCCGCCAATATATCATAATTCTATCTCTCTATGTCATCTCACCCATCCCGCATCACCATCTCTAAATATGTACATCATACCATGTTCCTTTTCCAAATGTATTATGCATTGCAATCAGATCTTTAAATTGAATCGGATGTTAATTGTATGTAACTAAACACACAACTAGTATTTTTTTTCTGAACGACCAACGAATCCCGATGGCCCATGTACATCCATTGGCAAAAGTCCACCCACACTCGTAATAGCAAACAACGCTTGTGGCACAGGCCACCGTCAATTCCAGGCCAAACTCACCGCCTGAAGGCCCACTATGATAAAACCTCTAGCTTATGCACGACATCATGTCGCGAATGTGACTTAAACTCGCGCCTGATACGAACCTAATCATTTATCAAATGGTCCAAATTAAGAAAATAGAACGAAGCTTGATAGAAACTAGAGAGATAATCACACTTTTAATTCATTTCATTCATACTTCTAAATAAAACAACCAAGGCCATTTATAGGCTTACATTGATAAAAGAATATAAGCAAGAAAGTAAACCACTAACCCACTAAATATTAAACTAGCTAGGCCCACGTAAAAAAGTTAAGGTAGTAGGTGAGATCAACTAAATATCCCACGTCGCAAATTCCGGCAGTTTATGGCGGCACGGTAGAGTTAGGCAGGTATCGACGTCTTTTTCTAGAGAAAGTCACCATGGTATTGTTCGTCGGGAGCTAGACCATGCTTCTTTGGTAAACACAAAGTAAATGAATTTGGAATACTGACAGACCAATATGAATAAATGGGATGATTAAATTCTCACGTGGAAAAAATTGTGATGTTAATCCTTAAGATAAAATGGGATATATAAATCGTCAAGTTGAACCACTGTATAAAATGATTAAAATCCACTAGCTAGTGGATGATAGTGGACGAATTGGGATGTTTAAATCTCCGAATGAACAGGGATGCTAGATGTTAAATGGTTATTGTAGCAACTTAGATTTCCTAAGTGTCATTGAAACAAGTATTAACCAATTCGGAACGCTTCTTCCCCACGTTGAGGGGCGTGCATAAAATTAATCTTGTAAAACGAGTACAATTAAATAAATCGTTAACCCAAGATTCAGATCTATATCATGACTCCAAGATAAGTTGCTACAAGGAAAAAAAACAAACCATCGTCGCAACCTAAACAAACCAATCTCAAAGGCGACATCGCAAATGTTGCACAAACAAACAAGGTATGGGATAGTAGGAAATTGCAAAATTCCTTGCTTGTTAACATTTTGCACCTGCCTTTTAAACCAGACCACATTACCCTTTGCTCCAAATCCTGACGTGCAACAAAATGTTTGACCAATTCACTAATATATTGTTTACTTCATTTTTCTTGAAAATTCTCTACAACGGAAATGATCTAACTTTTTTTTTTTTTTGAGTGGCAGATGATCGCACCTGTGAACCTAATCTTTCAGGGTCATATTCAAGGTCAACTCCTCGACTGTTGTGAGACCGTAACCTCCTGATGCGTGAGAACCAGATGGAATCCGTAAACCCTCGCCCCCTGTCAGGTTCGAACCTGGAATTAAAAGCCGTGATTCATCCCTTCATCCAAATATCCTTCTAATCAACTCAAACAATAATCAAACATGTGTCTCCACTTAAAAAGAGCATGCCTCCTACCACTAGTGTACTAAAGTCTATGGGTTAATGATCTTTTTAACTCATCAACATTTTAAGAACTTAGTCATTATTATGTACTTACATTATTCATTTCAAACCACTATGCTAACGCTCTATAATCTCATTTTATATTCATTCATTCATAATTTGTCTTCTAAAATTCTTTCCGGATAAGACCATATGTTTAATCTAATTTAGTAATTTTTATTCACCCTTGAAAGTTCTGGAAATATCAACCAGGTTCCCTTCAACATGACACCACTTCACCTTTTCTGCCACGTCAACCCTAAATCTAGACACCTCCCGAAACTCCCTGCCACGTGTCCACTCTTCAGAGCACCTGTTTTCTTAAACCTCAAAACCCTACAAATACCCACAACAAAACCACAAATTCCCACAATAAAACATGGCTTCAAAATCAGCTTTAGCACTATCCAAACTCCACAGATTAATCTTATCACCAACACCTAGATACCAATCAATCTCACGATCAGCCTACTCATCTGCATCCACCAGAGATCATGAAGTTCAAGACGAGGAGGATTCCAGAGTTGACCCGGGTGAATCCGAAGATCCGAAACCAGATAAAAACACCATCCCAACAAAAGAAAACAATCATTACATGCATCCCAAAACCATACCATCAAACCTATCATCTTCAAAGCTACAAACACCCGGTGTCAACACACCAATCGATCCACACATCCAACAAAAGCGCAGGAAATCAGCCAAACCCGACGGTTTAACATGCGCGGGGCTGGACGGGTCTCCGTGGCCCGAGGAAGAGAGACCGAGCCGAGAAGAGCAAGAAGAGGATGGTAAGGAGTTCTTATAAGGGGCATAAAGCGTCTCCGTTGTCGAAGATTGAGGTGGGTGATACGAGAAAGCCGCTTGCTAAAGTGATGGATGGGACATCGGATGGGTATTTAGGTGGTGAGAAGGTGATGTCGTGGAGACCGGAGCAGCTTGATACGGCGGAGGCGGCGTTACTGAGGGCGATGAGGATGTTTTGGGAGGCCGCGGCGAGGGGAGTGCCTCGAGGAGGTTGAGAGAGCTTCGGGGAGAGGATTGGTGATGACCTGAGGTTTAGATTAAATTTTTGTTTGATGCTGCTGCTTGATCTCCATACTTATATTCTTGTTAACTGTAGTCAAATAATGATCATGTACCTGTAAATTTGATTTGCAATGTTTTCCTCTGAGCCATGAAGTTAGTGTGTAGATGATTTTAAAGTTATATATATATATGTTAATTAGATGATTTTCTTTTACTTAGATCAAATAAGAAAATCAAAGCCCTTACCTTAAGGGGGAAGGACACCACCATTGTTTAACTGGGCACGTCTAGGGCCGTCCAAACCATTTGAACTCGTTCCAAAATTGTTTGGAAAATGCTCGTTTGTTTTTTCGCTAGATTGTAAACAAGCCCCTATGCTATGCTTGGTTTTTAGTTTGTAAACGAGCCAACCAGCGAGCAAAGGTTTGCGTGGTTCTGTTCGGTTTGAATATTTTTAATTTATTTTATATATAATCTCGGTTCTGTTAGGTTTGAATATCTTTTTATTTTTTATATTTTATATATAATCTATACTATCTAATAAGAAGCTATAATGTTTTGCCACTTTCACATTAATCTTCACATTTAAAACCAACTAAATCTCTAAAATCCTTCTTTACCATTGACTAATAAGGTAAATTGACATTTATTGTTTAAAAATCGAAAATAAATTTGTAATGATATTTAATTATTTATGTTTTAATCTAACTTTATAAGCTTAATATAAAATATATGTAACGCTTTATCGATCCCCAGATCCATTATAAACCCATCATGTCATGTTTTATTCGTTTATATTGTTAGAATATTTATTTAGTTATCCTTTTAAAATTAGGACATATTGTCAAACCTTCTCGTGAAACTAACTAGTTTGTTTTATCCGTCTTCTCGTTCCCGCCTTTATTTATTCATTCTAAAATGAGTAACACATCTCTTTTTTCCTATTTTTGTTTTGGGGCAGTATGCGTACAAAGCTATTTACTAATATTATACTATTATATTCAAATACAATTCTATTAATTGCGTGTTGTGATTTTGCTCGATTAATTGCCATGTGAATTATGTGCATGCTGCTTTATAGTTGGTTGGTATCTCACCTTCATCCTCATCCTCATAGTATAATCATACATTCATACGTCGTCCGAGTAGACATATCTGAATCTAGTGGTATGCTCGAAAAGAAACATTTGTTTATTTGTTGCAAATTTATCCGAGTAAACATGTCCGAATCTAGCGGCATGTTGAAAATAAACGTCTATTTGTTTTATGTTGTTGATGACATTCACTAACGCAAGGAATTTGTTTTATTATTATTATTACACCAAACTGTGAATTAATCGCTCAACATGTGTTGTTGACAAATTATTTTTAAGAATATTGTAGATTGTTATTTGAAGTGAAGATCGTAGATTGGATCTTAGAATAACTAATAAAGATGGAACGATTGTTGTATTTTCTTTTTATGTGAATCCTTTGTGTACAATTATTGATGAATAAATAAATTTTGATATTGACATCTCATATTGTTTTAGTGTCTTTGAGCTATGATACGAATACTGTCACGTCTTGACATATTTTGTCGTAGGTTGGGATGTGACAGACGACGCTGGCCATTTTCAAGAGATCTCGTGGAAAAGTCTTTACTTAGTAGAGCTAAGAATAAAATCATTGTACCCGTCAAAACATATGTTGACTTGTTCAACCAAAGCCATCTTTCTGTATTCTCTAATTCCTTACCTACTGAGATGTGACCTTACAATTAAAAAAAAATGTTTATCAAACATTATAGAATATTTAGCCAAAAGAGTAGCATTGACGTTGAAATATATAAGACAAACGATAAGCTCTACCACTTGTTCTTTCTAAATTGCAAAGCAAAGTTTACTAAAAACTATTTTTATACATTTTTGTTTCATAACATTACTTTTGATCGACTAAATAGCTCCACAACCTTATACGCAAGACAAAACTAGTGTTCAAAAAGTAAGTGTGTGGGGGGGGGGGGGGATAGGTTTATTAATTTATCAAACCCATTTTCACAATCGAGTTATATTAGGATTATCTCAAGACATATTAACCAGTTTATATAAACTAGTGCAAATCATTTGTGTATCATCAATGACCAATGTTTATGTCTGTTTTAACGCATTATTAATTATTTACCGACTCAAGACAAGCTCGATCAATCGTTTAGCTTGGTTTGACTCAACTTGATCAAGAAAACTATATAGTACGTATTACATAAAAGATATATACATATACCGGTAATTTTAATATTATCAGACTATTTTACATAAATAAAAAAATCACAATTAAAATGGGTATAAACTGAGGCGTATAGTACACACTTATCCAATCACCTCGATGCCTAGAAACATTCGTGACTTCAATATCATGGGGGGTTTCCACGGGACTGTCTTTGGCCGGTTAGGGGCAACACCCAAGCATGTAAACCAAAAGTAGGTAGTGCTTTTGAAGTCTGGTAGTGCCTTTTAAAGTCAATAGTGAAATTGAATTATGTAGTGACTTTGGAAATCCGTAAGTGTTGGGTTTGCTATTTAGGGTTGGCTCGATTTTAAAGTCCAAAATCAAAATGAAATTATGTAATCCTTTCATGACAATTGTGAAAAGCAAAAAAAAACTTAGAACCATTTTTGAACTCATGACAACAGCTAAACAATACATAAGTTTACCACAAAACCATTACATAATTTTGGGTTTACTTTACGTATTATAATATATCTATATTTAATTTATTTTATTTTTTTTGATTTGGAGGCCTTAATAAGTGTTGGCCTAAAGCCCTTACTTGGTTTCTCTGACCCCCATTCTGGCCTATTGCTATCGAAGCACGAAGTACAGTTACGCAATGGCTAAGTGGCTAACCCCTAACTAAAAACATTGACTCTGTAATATTATGACGTTTCATTCCAACCTTTGTTGTTAGTTCGACAAGTAAGAAAATTAAATGATCTATTATTGATAAGACTTTTATTCGAATTTAATATCATAACTTCTCGTTCTTGTTCTATAAAATATTCGTTTCCAATGGAGATAGATATGTATGAACAAATGAAAGCTGGTAAGGTGATGTGACATTGCAACTTCGGTTGTTGATAATAAATGCATGTTGTAATATATTGGTAGCATGGTGATGATGGTCACGACGTAACGTTGATATCAACTGCCAACTAAAAATAAAGCATTGAAGAAAGAGGAAAACGAAACATGACTTAAATAGTTAGCTGGTATATTTATATAGCTATCCCCACCGGCACAGTCCCAAGTCTTATCTTTTTACAACTCATATATTTATATATGTTGTATAATTAAAAACTTATACATTGACGCATGGTTACAGAGTAGCACTTGGACGTCGAGTGCTTAATGAGTAATTCCTCTTTAGTTCGAGTATTTGGCGAGTAATTCTCGAGTACTCTCCAGTTGACCGACCTAATTACAGCGTCTAGCGACGTTTGCAACCATGCATAGACGACACTCAAAAGGAGTTGTTTGGCAACCTCTTAATAACTTAATTAATTAACATGCTACATATTGTTCAAAGGTAAGTGTGTTTGTTCACTTAAAAAAAACAATTTTTAATGAGTATGTTTTATAAACATGCCGTCTCTTAATCAATTGCCAAACAACCCCTAAATTTAATACAGCTAAAGAAAATATTATTACACAAAACATATAAGTTTAACGTCAAAATATCAAAATAAACTTCTTTATTCATGTAAAAGAAAAGATCCTTAATTATACAAATCTAATAATCTATTTTTTCTTTCGGAAGAAAAATTTCTTTTACTTCTTAGGAATTTTAACTCACGACATGTAAATGATTAAGAGACTTCGTCTCTGCCTCAAAACCAGTTTACCGGATCATTGGAACAGGCTGGACCTCAAGTGCCTTCAATTCCGCCTGCCTTATCACCAACGAGTTATACATCTGAACTATCATCTTCTCATCATACTCCTTCATGGGTCTCAACCCAAACTCCCGGATCCCTCCTCCACCATACCCCGTTATCGCTCCGCCTCTTACAACGGGCGAACTCGCCACCCGCATCATCATTCTCACGTAAGCATCTTGAACCTTATCAATTATCTTCTTTGGGTTAAACCTCAACTTTATCTTTAACCTGCGTGGCATCCGTATCTTCCATGACCATTTCCGCTTTGAACGAAACTCATCGGTGGCGCCGAGGCGGCCGTAGCCTCTCCTACGCCAATATCTTTTCAAACCTCCCATGTTTTTTTTTTTTTTTTTTTTTGGAATGCTAACGGAGTATGAGAGGAAGGTGGATATAGGTGAAGAGGATGGAGTCAAGTATTTGTTTAATGAATGGTAATTTGACTTTAGCGTAATCCAACTTTCACCAACCCTATATTCTTTGGTTTATTATTTTTAACACCTTGCATGTATATACAATATATTTTCTCTTCCAGTGCGACACTTTGACATCAATTGGCTTATACCTTTTGTTTATTATTTCCGAACATACATTTATATGGTAGGTTGAACGCATAATCATTATTAATACACCAACCGATATGAGTTATATGTTAGATTAAAAGAGTACGTATACTGTATATATTTTTTATTATAAACATTTGAAATGGTAGTTTAAGAATTTTTTAAATTTAAATTCGAATTTTATGACATTTGTTGCATTCATCTAACTAATATATTAAAGCAACACAATTTTGTCCACATGTCATTCACCTAAGTCGTCCACATAGGCTTCTATATTATCAAACTTTCATAAATTTATTTTTCACATATTCACAATAACATTTTAATCAATGATATTAACTTTTATATTTTTGTAATTTATTAATTTAATTATGATATTAATTATTCTAATTATTGTTAGAATTATAAAACCTATTAAATTTACTAGGTTTAAATCATTCATCTTTTCTTCTTTGAAAGTCACATGCTTCGTTCAAAAATCATAACGCTCCCTATCGTTTGTAACAAGATTCTTCGCCTCATCTATAACCGGTTCTTCATGATTTGTCAGTTTCATAATCCAAACAACATCAAATATGTTCATCGTTTGCAATTATTATGTATGATTTATATTTTAATGTTTAATCGATTCTTGTGAATAACAACATCTAACTAATATATTAAAGCAACACAATTTTGTCCACATGTCCTTCACCTAAGTTGTCCACATAGACTTCCATGTTATCAACCTTCCATAAATCTATTTTCCACGTATTCATAATAAAATTTTAATCAATGATATTGACTTTTATATTTTTGTAACTTATTAATGTAATTATGATATTAATTAATTATTGTTAGAATTATGAAACTTATTAAATTTACTAGGTTTAAATTGTTCATCGTTTCTTTTTTAAAAGGCACATGCTTCGTTCAAAAATTATAACGCTCCCCATCGTTTGTAACAAGATTCTTTGCCTCATCTATAACCGGTTCTTCATGATTTGTCCGTTTCATAATCCAAACAACATCAAATATGTTCATCGTTTGCAATTATCATGTATTATTTATATTTTAGTGTTTAATCGATTTTTGTGAAGAACAACATCTAACTAATATATTAAAGCAACACAATTTTGTCCACATGTCCTTCACCTGGGTTGTCCACATATCCACATAGGCTTCTATGTCATCAACCTTCCATAAATCTATTTTCCACATATTAATGATAAAATTTTAATCAATGATATTGACTTTTATATTTTTGTAACTTGTTAATGTAATTATGATATTAATTATTCTAATTATTGTTAGAATTATAAAAATTATTAAATTTACTAGGTTTAAATTGTTCATTGTCTCTTTTTTAAAAGACACATGCATAATTCAAAAATCATAACGCTCCCCATCGTTTGTAGCCTGATTCTTCGCCTCATCTATAACCGGTTCTTCATGATTTGTCGGTTTCATAATTCAAACAACATCAAATATGTTCATTGTTTAAACTTATATTTTCACCCGTGTAGAGTTTTTATTCAAAAACCTTTTAAAACAAAAAATGTTGGGTTTAAAAACCGTAGCTTGCATTCGATTCTCCTGTCATGAAATAATAATAATAATAATAATAATAATAATAATAATAAGAAGAAGAAGAAGAATAAACATGTGTAGATAATTAATGAAAAGAGTAGCATGGAGAAAGAAAAATATAAAACAACAAAAACTTACAGATTGATCCATGAGGACCTCTCCATCAAGAAGTCCTCGTTTAGAGTGTTTGTTATCCTTGACGGTTCATACTCTCAAAACGCTAACCTTAACTATGGATGGAGATGTTTTGAGAACATCAATTTCATTCAACATTGTAAAATTTTGAACCTCCATTGTAATCTGTTTTAAATCAAACGATAAAAGACTTTACTGAAATAATTTGTTTAAATATAAAATTTATAATTAACAGTTGAAGAACTTACTTTGTAAAAGCTTCAAAGTCAGAAGATTGTTTTAATGTGGAGAATGCATCTATGAACGAATGTTATATACCACATATGGAGATGTTTATTTTTGATAAACAATGTATGTTCAGAAACCGTTTTAATTAAATAATAAATACAATAAATCGAATTCAATATAATGCAATATACATCCTATAAATAAAACCTTATAAATAAGCTTATAAATGCAGCATATAATTTCTAATAAAAATCCAGGGCTTGATTTTTGGAACTATCAAAAATTAGACATCTAACTATAATAATAAACCAATTTGACCTGCTGACTAATTTAGAAACCGTTTTAATTAACCCATTTTTTTTATTGAAATGTTTGCCGGGGATCCATCCCCTTTGAAAAAATTCCTGGTTTCCATATTGTAAGTTTGTTTTAATTGTTTTTTATAAAATTTTTGTTGCTGGATTGCTTTAATTAAAAATAACAATTTTTGTAAGGTTGTGAATATTTAGTCAATATATAACTAATTGATCAACTATATTAAAAAAAATAGTTTCCAAAAATAACAGTTTAATATTATCAAAAATTAATTGTGAATATGTGGAAAATAATTATACGGAAATGTGATGATGTGGAGTCCTATGTGGACATCCTAGATTCATGACACGTGGATAGAATTGAGTTGCTTTATTATATTAGTTAGATTATAACAGTTAGGTTCCTATCCATATATAATAAGATTTTCAAATTTTAAATTGACAGGTCATAAAAATAAATTAATATTAGTGAAACTTTGAAAAAGGCGTATTATGAACAAAAAATCACAATATATAAACATAATTTTAAGTAACAAACATATTAAACATCATATTGATTAACCGATAATTTAAAAAAATCATACCTTTAAACCCTAAATAGATTAAAACATAAATCGATTAATAGGAATTGATTAAATATCAAATCTATTAACCATGAGTATAAAAAATCATTCAGTTAAACCCTAAATCCAATAACAGTAAATCAATTTGATGTTCTTCACAAAAATTTATTAAACACTAAAACATAAATCATACCTGAATTGCAAACGATGAACATATTTAATGTTATTTGGATTATGAAACCGAAAAATCATGAAGAACCGGTTATAGATGAGGCGAAGTATCTGGTGCAAACGATGGGGAGCGTTATAATTTTTGAACGAAGCATGTGCTTTTTAAAGAATAAACGATGAACAATTTAAACCTAGTAAATTTAATGAGTTTTTTTAATTCTAACAATAATTAGTATAATTAATATCATAATTACATTAATAAGTTACAAAAATATAAAAGTCAATATCATTAATTAAAATTTTATGGTGAATATGTGGAAATTAGATTTATGGAAGGTTGATGGCATGGAAGCTTATGTGGACAACCTATGTGAAGAACATGTGGACAAAATTATGTATTTTAATATATTAGTTAGATTAGATGCTCGTAAAATCAATTACTATTGTTTGACTAATATTATACCAAATAAAGTAATGTGTTAAATATAATAAACTAATATTTTAATTATTATAACAGTTATGTTCCTATCCATATATAATAAGATTTTCCAAATTTAAATTGATAAGTCATAAAAATAAATTAATATTAGTGAAATTTGGAAAAAGGCGTATTAGGAACAAAAAATCACAATATATAAACATAATTTTAAGTAACAAACATATTAAACATCATATCGATTAACCGATAATTTAAAAAAAATCATACCTTTAAACCCTAAATAAATTAAAAACATAAATCGATTAATAGGAATAAATTAAATATCAAACATATTAATAGTTAGTATAAATAATCATGCAGTTAAACCCTAAATCCGATAACAGTGAATCAAGTTGATGTTGTTTTTCACAAAAATCAATTAAACACTAAAATATAAATCATACCTGATAATTGCAAACGATGAACATATTTGATGTTGTTTGGATTATGAAACCGACAAATCATGAAGAACCGGTTATAGATGAGGCGAAGAATCATGTTACAAACAATGGGGAGCGTTATGATTTTTGAATTAAGCATGTACCTTTTAAAAAAGAGACAATGAACAATTTAAACCTAGTAAATTTAATAGTTTTTATAATTCTAACAATAATTAGAATAATTAATATCATAATTACATTAATAAGTTACAAAAATATAAAAGTCAATATCATTGATTAAAATTTTATTGTGAATACGTGGAAAATAGATTTATGAAAGGTTGACATGGAAGCCTATGTGAACAACTTAGGTGAAGGACATGTGGACAAAATTGTGTTGCTTTAATATATTAGTTAGATAATTAGAATAATTAATATCATAATTACATTAATAAGTTACAAAAATATAAAAGTCAATATTATTGATTAAAATTTTATTGTGAATATGTGGAAAATAGATTTATGAAAGGTTGATGACATGGAAGCCTATGTAAACAACCTAGGTGAAGGACATGTGGAAAAAATTGTGTTGTTTTAATATATTAGTTAGATAATTAGAATAATTAATATCATAATTACATTTATAAGTTACAAAAATATAAAAGTCAATATCATTGATTAAAATTTTATTATGAATATGTGGAAAATAGATTTATGGAAGGTTGATGACATAGAAGCATATGTGAACAACTTAGGTGAATGACATGTGGACAAAGGTATGTTGCTTTAATATATTAGTTAGATATACAATATTTTGTTAATGCATATTTAATTCATACATTAAATATATAATAATGACATTTAGTAATAATAATATTAATAATAATAATATAATACTCAAATATAATACGTGTTTAAGGCAAGTCAGATTAAAGGTCGAGTTAGATTTAACTATTACGACGGCAAGTTAGGTTAAAGGTCAGGTTAGATTTAACTATTGCCTGTCGCGAAACATGGGTCGCCCATTAGTATTTAATGACTCATCTTTTTATTAGTAAATTCTCATGCATTTCTTCTCTTCTTTCAGTTTGAATTTTTTTCGTTACATTTTCTTCTAAGCTTTAACATGAGTAACTTTGATATATCAAATAAAAAGATATGATGATAGAATTGTCACACCCCGACCATGACGGAACGTCGGGGCGCAACCGATTGTTCATCGCACACGACACTATTAAGTGACAATATTTAATCAACTCATTTGAATTCATAAAAACACAAAGAGTCACATAACTTGTTCATACAATAACCGAATTCAAATCATAGTAAATAATATAATGTTCGTTTTGCTAATATCCTAATAGCCTCGATAACGTTTTTTCTTCAAGTCTTCGAGTCAACCTAAAGTCAAACCTGTAACATTGCATAAATAGATTTTGTCAACACAAAGGTTGGTGAGCAATTTCATAGTTTTTGAACAATAGATATATAATATGAAATTCCACAACTTGTATACAAAACAATAAATAATAGCAACAATTTAGATAAATGAAATCGTTAATAAGAATACATTAACGACACCTTTCTATAAGGGGATGCCAAATATACTCGGATTTTGCATGAAATCATTAATAAGAATACATTAACGACACCTTTCTATAAGGGGATGCCAGATATACTCGGATTTATGAATCAACAATCCAAAAGCGGTAAACACATTAGCACTCAAGCATATAAGCATATAATCACCAAACCGAGCATTTATTTAAGTAAAGTATACAATAAAGTTTGTGGTTTAAGACTCAAGTATAAATCATTTGGATTTGAATAAGTTTGCAATGTCACCCTCAAAATATAAAAGAGTGAAAACGGGGGATGAAAGTACTCACATTCAAGTAATAAACTTGAAAGATTTGATGATTTGGAGATTAACCGGAACGATGAGTTTAACGAACGAAGCCTAAAGGAGAAGAGTCTTGTATTAGAAAAGTTTTCTTGTGTCACACCTCAACCGACGGCGGAATACGTCAAGGTGAGACGGTGATTGTTCATAGCACATGATACTACGTGTTACAATAGTCGTTAAATTTAATTTAATATCAAGCAATACAGAGATACAATGAATTGTTTTATAGTCATCTAGGTCCAATCATGCAATCCTATATCTTGCATCAAGTAATATTCAACAAACAAATTTCCAATACCTGAAAAACATGCGAGAGTGTCAACTAAAAATAGTTGGTGAGAACATAGGTTTTAATAAAATAAGTTTTAAGTTGAAAGCAATCCATATGTGTTAAGTTACTTTGTATACTTTGTGATTACAACCAAACCTTTGACACGTTTAGCGAGTCGTCTAATCCACGATTAGACTATTATGTTTAATGTTTAACGATCGTCGGATTCTGAACACACAAGCCTCTACCTAAGGCCTGCGTGGGCGGGTCGGGCCAATAGATCTATCATCATACTACCACGGGCTTTAACAAGTTAATGGTTGTACATGCGATTAAGTATACACTTGTAATAATCACACAATGAATATCATGAATAAAGCTTGAATCAAATAACATGTAAAACAAATTGATTATGCATGTTTCCACCCCGAAGTATAAAACGTTTAAAAGCATGTAAAAGGGGCTATGAACTCACCTTCGTTGATGAATTGAGACTTGTAACGCTTTTGTTTAGAGCCTTAATGATCAAGAAAGTTGTTAGAATGTGACCCTATTTCGGTGGAATAGAATCTCCGACCTCAGGTTCCCAGGAAAAGGTAAGTGGGTCCATTCACGCCCGGACACGCCACTTGGTTTTTCCTTAGGCCGTAGCCTTGGTGACAGAACCCTTGGTTGAATATCTATAGACTTGGTGTTTGTTTGGAAGTACAATTGGATTTTAGGGTTTCAAGTGATACTTTATGGTTTAGGGTTTTAGATTATCTTTTCCAGAAAAGAATAGGTTGTTTACTATTCAAGACACGAATTTTTAAAAATAGTAAACCTTTGAGTTAGATTACGAAAATTTTATATCTTGTAACCGTATGAGTTTTTTAACATATATATTTTTTATAAGATTTAAGTGTTTATAAAAAAAATATATAAAATTCATAGACTACCGAGGGGTCTGATTCTGAGTCAGTTTAGTAGAAAAATCACTAAAAATCGATACTTTAACAAATTGAGGAGATTCCAGTTGGATAATTTTTATAATTAGAAGGTCTACAATATATCCAAAAATAGGGTCATAATTCGTAAACATGAGTGAGTTATGACATTCGTTTTGAGGCTAAAGTTATGTGTTAGGATTTTCAGCAAGACCCTTTGTTAAAGAAAAATAATAAAAACATTTTTAAAGTTTATAAAATTTTACACCAAAAATTACAGAGATACTAGACACATAAAGAACCAATTTAGGCTTTTGAAATTCGTGATTTGGATATATTATGACTGAGATCTAAGCGTTGAAATAAAATGTTTTTCTGCAGAATGAAAGAACAAAACATTATACGGAAATTAGAACTTACTATGAAGGAAACGAGTTGTGAATCTTTGAGAGGATGATGATCACGAATTTTCAACCTTGGGGCTTTGGAATATGCAGGTTTGGAATGAATTTTAGGGGTGTTAGAGAGTTCTATTTATAGGGGTGTTTAGAGAAGAGATTATGATGAATTAGAGATAGAATTTGACTAGGACTTGAATTCAAATTTGGATAAGGCTAATCTTGTAGATCAAGAATAGAATATTCTAGAAGGTTATTCTTAATTTGAATTTAAGGATATAAATAAAATTACTTTAGGATAAAATTGACAATGACAAATATTAAATCTAGGCATTCCCGGTTAAACGTGTCACGTTAACGATTAACCGTGTATAACTAAATGTACATAGAAACATGTAATTGTGCATATGAAAATAATGTTAATAACTAGAAATAAATAATATATAATTCCTTAGAACATAGATGGTGAACTAATACACGGACCTTATTAAATACGAGTATAAAAGACTAGTGATTTCATGCATGAAAATGCATAGGTGTTACATCTTGGAAGTCTTTAAACGAAAATAAATGATAAGAAATGTAAACAATTTAAAGTTTAAGGTTTAAAATGTAAATATTTAAGAAATTATAATAATAGTCCTTTAAAAATGTAAGTTTGCTCAAAACCGGGTTAAAGTATCTAGCCCTTAATTTTACTCAACCTATGTTAAGTAATAAGGTGAGTAAAAATGCAAGAAAGCAAGTCTATAATATAGATACTAAAACGGGTTTTAACGAGTGTTCGGGTGGTCGGTTCGGGTCTTGGTGACTTGACCAAACCCAAAGTCAACTTTCCCAAAATAATAAATGTACGAGATAACTCAATAAATCTTAAAGAGACTTAACCAAGTATGTAGTTCTATTGTTTTAGAACTAACAACGTCCGTTAAGCGAGTGTTCGGTTTAATCGGTCCAAACTTTGTTATAAGATTAAGTTGGATTCAACATTCCGAGTACTTTGTGAAAATAATTAAAATCAGTTTATAAAGTATTTTTAAAGAAATATATAAGCTTTAATGGTTAAAAACACACTTGTGTGTCTTAAGCGAGTAAACTTGGTTTAGTTCGATTTGGTTCGGTTTTTATCTTGGAATAAGACCAAGAATGGTTACCACATATCCAAACATCATAGAACTTGTAAAATAATTTATAAATAATAATACCAAAGTTTAACATACAAAAAGTCAACGACAAAGTCTTTAAACGAAAGTTCGATTTCCGGTTCGGATCTTGTTTCGGGATAAGACCGAGGTTAGATTCTACAAACCTATAACCATGGAACTAATTAAAATGATTTTAGAAACTAAAATATTACATAAAACATGTTTATACAACTATTTAAACAAACTAGTAAACAAGAGTTCGGCTTCCGGTTTGGAGCTATTTACAGAATAACCGAGGCTAGTCTCTACAAACCCATAACCATGGAACTCAAAATGTAAAATAGAACTAAGATGAGCAGAAGTTAAACAAATATAACAAGTTTGATAGTTAGATGCGGAAAATATATATAATCAAGGACTACTACGAGTCCTCCATGTAGCTTTGTCTTATGGGCCGGACACTTAACCGACCGAGACCGGAGAAACGCCCACCGAAGGTACAAAAGGTGCTATTATATATATGTTGTATAACAATCTTCAAGTATAAATAAGTGTTAACAAGTTGATTATAATGTAAGACTATGGTCAGTTTGACTTTGGAAAGTCAAACTGCCAAAAAAATATGAAGAACACCTTTGAATGCTTGAGAATTGAAAGAGAAAAGGATGAATGAGTAAGGATTAATGAAGGGGATAAGGGTGTATATATAGGGTGGGTTGAAAGGGTTAAGCATGGGGTGTGATATCAAGGTTTGCATGCAAGAGGGGTCAAGACAAGTCACAAAACAACAAAAAAACAAAAACGGGGCTGCTGCTGATCTGCTGCTGGTCAGCACGTCGGTTCGTGTCCGGAAGTTCGTTTTTGATGTATCTTGAGCGTTTTAAGTCCGTTTTCGAATCCGTAAAAGGGGTTTTTCAAATTAGACAAGCGGGAATGTTTTAGTAACATAAAATCCAATATTTTATATATTTGAAATGTTCGGGATATAAATCGGGTCGGTTTATAACATAAAAACAAATACAAAATAAATACAATTTGACCCGAAATCTAGAGATGTCACAAGAACCATCCCATCGACTTAAAACTGATGGAATATTGTGCTGTCTTCTGGCTGAATATGATGTATGACAACGTTAGCACTAGTGGTAGAGGAGTTCCTAGTCATAATTCATAATCTTTGTCAACATCCAACTCTACATAAAAGTCATATATATTAGAATGTTCACTAGGCAGACCATTAATTAACACTTGCCATGACGGTCAACTATCACCCTCTGTTGACATCATTTAACGAGACACCATTGACCAGGCGTGCCATATGCCCACAACGAACCACCACCACTTCCGGTGACGGTCCGCCACTATGAATGACTATTTATAAAAATTTTATTGATAATAATTATAATCGGACTTTTAGGAAATGTGTGGGAACTTCCGACGTAACATGTTTTTTTGTTGGAATTATGTAGGAAATTTCCTACGTTTTCCCTACACATATATTTATGTAGCTGAGTCGTAGCAAATTTGTCGGAAAAACTGGGGCTATTTTTTCCGTGTGAATTTTGTTTGAAATCCGTAGGAAAGTTTGCTCGTAGGAAATCCGTAGGACGCTTTGGTAGGAATATAGCCAATTTTCTAGTAGTGCAAGGGGGAAACCCTAAAATCTTCTGTTTCAGATGTTTTGACTTTTTTTTTCTCGCATACTTCGAACTAAAGACGATTTGGGATGTTGAAGAACTTCTGTGTTTGGAGCTTGGGAGCATTTTTTAGTTTATCTTTGAAGAAAAACTTCTGTTTGGAGCTTGGGATAGAGCTTGCAACATGAGCAGGGCCGGCTCAACCTATTTGGAGGCTAAAACACTATATAAAATATGGGGCCTTATTGTAAAAATGTTATCTTGCTTTCACTCCAAATAAATTAAGATGTTGTCATCATTTTTTGCAAATACAGAAGTACGTAATGTAGTTCCTCTCACCTTGCCAGACCTAATTCAGTGTAAATGCCGCTCAAATTGCACACACCAATTCAAATCCCAAATTATAGATCTATAATTATTAATTTTGTTTTGGAAATTAAGGGCTTTAGGAAGTGAAGGCCTAAAGTCTTAGCTTCTTTTCGCTATCCCTGAAGACGACCGTGAACATGAGTAGCCATTTCAATCATTTCGTTATATTGCTTAGGTAATGTTTAATTATTGATTGTGTTGACTAATTTTCAGTGTTAATTGATCATATGACGAATTAATATTGAAAAGATTTATCTATATAAGATCTTTGATGTGGTTGATATTTAATTATATGATATTGATTACGCTAAGGGTGACGATCGTATGAGGTTCGTAGATTAAAGAGTTTTAAATTGGTGGGTCATGACTCAACAGGTTGAATAGATATACCCAAACACTACATTATTATTTGTGTCAAAGACACCAATTGATACGGTTTATTCGAGACGACTGATAATCTCTCAAGAACACAAGATAAATAAAAAGAAAATGGACCCAAAATAGTAATTTTTTTTTTTTCATAATGAAAAAGGAGGAAACATTAAATAGAAAAAACATCAGAAGAGTTTGAACCTAATTCAAAAACAATTGAAAATAAATAGATAAGAAAGTTCAAATAACTCAAGCATATCTAAATCTGTATTAGATAACCATATCTTTTCTTGTAGCAATTTTAATCCAAATCTGATATGGTGTATGGGGCTTCCATCCGGGCCGAGTTGCGGTTATGGCTCTTGCGGGGATTCATTCGTATGAATAACCGGATCATATCACCAACCCTAACCGAAATACAATTAAATCTAATTTGTCACATTTTAGGTCAAGCCATTTGGTTTGTGAATATAAGTAATAATTAGTTACTTTGTGACAATTTACAAACAATAACTCAAAGCTCGTATTATTCTATTTGTGTAATCGATGTATTATTATTTGTTTTTGTTCTTCTCATAATCTTTTTCAATTAATAAACTTGCGTTTATATATTTAATTTAGATTAGAGAAAAAAAAAGGATAAAAATAATCAAAGAATGTTGAAATGAAAATGGATAGTAATAAGGAAAGATATTGTTGAAAATAAGAGTCGTTGGATAGTCTAAAATAAAGGGTTAATTTAACTATAGGGAGGAAAATAAAAAAAAACTTATAATAACAAATTATCCAACATTAAATGTTAACACATTTTAAATAACCCCTCTAAATAGTCACTTTTAGAATGATCTTTTAAACTTAAACGAATTAACGTGTCAACAAATTTATTAAACAAGTTATGTTCAGACTGACTCACTATTAAACAACACAAGTTATATTAACCAATCCAAAACTAACTATTTTCTTGCCGTGCTTATATTGCGTTTTAAATCATATCAGCAATTGACGCTTCTAGCTCACACCTCCAGTTATCTATATATTCATAGCTTGGGACCAAGGCGAGAGTGAGCTTCAAAGTTCTCTTAGATTCATGGACCTAAGGGCTAATACCCTTACGACTTAAGCTTCTTCCATTTCAATTAAGACCATTGCCAACATAAAATTCTTCATGTAAA
The DNA here is from genome assembly GCF_021521415.1 of Bidens hawaiensis. Taxonomy (NCBI): domain Eukaryota; kingdom Viridiplantae; phylum Streptophyta; class Magnoliopsida; order Asterales; family Asteraceae; genus Bidens; species Bidens hawaiensis. Next base: position 87,913 of record NW_027498525.1, read on the forward strand.
AGTTGTTCTGCTTCATGTGAGCTGCCCCTAGGGATGGCATAAAGAGATTAGCTTTAAAATTTTCGCTTGGATTAGACAGATTTGAGATTATGGATACCTGAAACCCAACGGGTATGTGACTGGATAATAGATTAGCTTTAAAATTTCGCATGTATGAAATTGGGTGATACTACACCTGATTACCTGAAACGTATACCTATTTACCATAATCATACACCCGAAAATTTACAAGTTTTTATATCATTTTGCTTGAACCCTTGTCCCTTAATGCTTATTTTAGTTGGTTCATTATATAGAAGATTAAATTTTCGTTTAGAATATATATTTGATGAAGTTATTTATAGGTTGTATTTTATAAAGTATAAACTTAAAATTATATAAAAGTTATAATGGTATTATTTATTTGTGAAATTATATGAAAATTATAATGGCATTATTTATGTGATGATGTTTATATGCATGTAAAGCATCATTTTTTAATTTGTAATATATATTATAAAAAATAAAGTTGTCCAATAACTCTAAATAGTATAAACGAAATGTACTCGAAAATTCCAATGGATGTCCTTTTTTTTCACAAATTAACGGATATACCTGATATCGGTTGGTATACTTGTTACCCGAAAGTTTCCGACAAATACCCTGCGGGCATTGGGCCTGATATCATACAATATTTTACAAATGTGCATGTGTCTGAGATTACAAATACACAGTCCATTGTCATCCCTAACTGCCTCGCCATCTCTTTGCTCCATTTTTACGTGCCGCATTTCCTCTCTTGCTATCTTAAAATCTGTCCTTATGTTTGGGCTCCTCCTCGTTCCTTTCTTCTCCCTGACGACAACCCCTCTCCTTCGCACAAAACCACAAATTCACTGGCATTACATTAAAGAAGGCCCAACAACCGTTATAAAATAAATTGCATTCTCTACGCGTAATTTTTTAAATAAAAAATGAATATTTGTTGAGAAAATTTTAATGATTAAAGTAATTTTTTAAATAAAAAATGAATATTTGTTGAGAAAATTTTAATGACTAAAGTGAGAGGTATAATAGAATGGTTGGTTCATTTGAAAGCAAAGTTTTGAAAAAAGATGTGGTTGTGTGTGTTTGGATCAACACCAATACATGTCATCAATGCAATTGTCAACGATCGGCTAAACGGGCATTGAATTCCATGCCTTATTGCCTTTATATCCCTATCTACTATTTAGATATCCATAAATGTAAGTTTTAAACTAATTTGATAAACCCAAAGAAATTTTGTGGGTTATTGTTTAATCTTAAGCGAATAAATAATCAAACACGAACAAAATAAGTAAACACACACACACACACATATATATATATATATATATATATATATATATATATATATATATATGCTTGTACTGGTTCGTTAAACAAATAAACTTGTTTATGTTTGTTTATATCGGTTGATTCATACCCATTTATACCTAAACAATATAATTTGTGTCAAATACTATGAGTCAAACTTGTTACCACGTTTTTGAAAACCGAGAAGAAAAAATAAACTAAATAAATTTCATCATTTTTCACAACTATTTATTAAAAACAATTTAATTCACTATCAACTAATTAAAATATAATTAATTTAAACATCACTCAGTAACATTTCAAAAGAAAAAATAAATAAAAAGAAGAATCGATTGGTATATACTCGGAAGAAATAAGCGTAGAGTTGCCTATGACATGAGTTGTTAACCTAACACGACTCATTGCAGAGTAAATGAGTTAGTGTTTGCATAAAGCGGATTCGGGTCATAAATGCAATGACATGTTTTTAACTTGCCTAATCTGTCTATGTTTTTAACTAACCATGTTAAAGTCATTAACATACCTCAAGTTTAAGACTCGTTATCAAAAATACATACATTTAAAATTAAAATAAGTAAATATATCACAATCAAATTTCCTCCCTTAACAAGCTAACGTAGTTTGTTAAGTGTTTATGAAGCGTTAGATTTGATAACTTTATTTTGTTGTGGTAATCATGTTTTATTATTTATTTATCATGCTAAGTGGCTCGTGTCAACCCAAATATAGAATAAGAAACTCTCTTCTGTCATAGCTCTCGAGCCTATTCTATTCATTACTGAAGAAAGTCATATGTTAAACATGTCGTGTTAATACACTCCTTTTTATTTGTTCTTGACGTGTTGAGTACTACACATATTAAACAAAAATATCAGTTTACAAAAATGTCACATTTACTTAAAACTTATCAAACACTTATCATTTTTGAGTTGAATAGCCCCATTAAACATTTCATGTTAAACATGACACGTTTTACGCAACACAATATGCTTCCAGGCTATAAACAAAAGCATGAGAGAAGGTTATTTTCTCTTATTAAATCCTTCAATTTTAATATTTCAATAACAGGGCAGTAACATCTGAAAGTATCATTTTCTATTTTCAAGTTTTTCTTTATTTTACCACCTGCGTTAACTTTATAGTTAAAAGATAAGTAAAGCAGCCCCCACACCATTTAATGTGGTAGCAAAGGTGGTTTACTATCAAACTGATAGTCAGGTGCTATATTCCCTTTGAAGGTGGTTGTAAATAATATTTAGCTCTTTAGCTACTCAAATAAAAAAAAGGTAACTTCATAAAATAGTAACCAATTTTTAAAAGTGTTCCAATTAGGTCACTCAAATTTAAAAAATGGTTCAGTTAAGCCACTCAACTTTCATATTTGATTAAATTAAAGGTTTTAATATGTTTTTTTAGTCTTTTTCTTTTTTGTTTCACATAGGAAATCTTTTTATCTTCTTTTTGAAGTTGACGTTGGGTGGCGACGTGAATTTTATTTTTTATTTTTTAAATTTTAATATAATTAGCCTTTTTTTATATTTTTTAAATTTAACTACATATATTGCAAATTCCGACCACCACATCTTATCCTCTATTTCTTTTTGACGCACAAAAAAATCGGTGAGACTTGATTTGAAGATTTAGTGACCCGATGTTGGAAAAATATGCATCAGTGATCTAATTGGAACACTTTTGAAAGTTGGTTACTATTTTATAAGATTTTCCATAAAAAAAGTAAATTGCTAATAGAGTTGGTGATCCATTAGTAAAAGCAAAGTTTATAAAACACCAAGAGGTTAGAATGTCTTAGGTTTAAGTCCTCTCAAATAATATAAATTTATTATTAACAAAGATAAGAAAATTATAGTATAGGGTAAAGTTAAAATACAAAGAGAGACAAAAATGAGAAGTGTTTTAACATTTTTGATCATACAAAAAACCTCTTAAAAACAAATTAAAAAAAAACCCGACGAAAAGACACAATGCCGAGATCAAAGAAACCATGATGAAAATAAACAAAAAACACAATTATAATTAAAAAAAGGACACAATAGATCCAAATATAATATAATGCCGAACAATATATAACACAATATTTAGTAATATAACACAATATCAAAAAAAAAAAAGACACAATGTCAATGAAAAAAAGCACAACCAATAATGAAAATAAACACAAAACACAATAATAAACAAAAAGACACAATAATCTTTTTCACTCAACCTTGTGTCTTTTTTTTAGAATGAGAAAAACGATGAAAACATTTTTGTGTTTTTACTTTTTTCATTTTTTTTATTAAAATTTGAGTTATGGTTTTTCTATTAATTTTTTAGGGTTTTTTTATAGCTACAAATCCTTCTCGTTATTCTCATTTTTGTCCCTATTTGTAGAATAACATGACCTATAAAATCTTAAATATATATAAATGAAACCTCTAAAAGCTCACTGGCTGCTTCCTACATTCTCTCAAACCACCATATTGCTTTATTTGTAAATGGAGGTTTCTCATGCATTTGACCCGAATTCATGGGTATGGGTCTCACCAAACCCAGCTAACCCTTAAACGGGTTATAACATCTCATTAAATTAAAAATTAATCTCACCAAATTTCTGATATGAAAATACTATAAAATAGGGATATACTAAAAAATAATAGCCAATTTTTTTAAAGATATTATTTATAGTTAATAAACAATTTTATAGTAAAAAAAAAATAAGCGTGTCATGGGTTTCAACAAACCCAGATAACTTTAAACGGGTTATAACATCTAATTTATTTATGAAACTTTTTTATCAAATCCTAAGTATAATATTAACTTTCTTACAATAAATAAAATTAAAATCCAAAAAATATATAAATATTAGTAACGAAGAATGTAAAACACCTCCGTAATACGGGGGATAAAAACTAGTATAGTATAAAAATGGTTTTGAAATGCATGCATTTTTTATTTACATATTCTTATTTTTATTACATAATTAATCCTATAACATTTTAATATGGGTAACCTTTAAGTTCCATTATGTTACACAGGCCACCCTCAACTTTTTAATATTTTACGAACATATACCATAACGAATCAAACCAACACCAATTAAGTTTCCGTTACGTGAGCATCACATCACGCATATTAAAGCAACTAGTTTTTATTAAAAGTATATAACTACATAGAGGTGCACAAATTGGGTTTTTCTAATATCTTGTTCTAGGTATGACCAGATATTGGAAAATCAGATATTGGCAATACCTGGATTAGGTTCGGCCCGAGTATTGTCTTTAAAAACCATACCCTATGCACCGTGTTCGGGTCGAGTATAGAACCAGACATTCTAAAACCGGGTATTTGAAAACCCCTATATTCGGGTTTTTCGAGTATAGATTGGGGTTTTTTTTAAACGATGCACCTTTTTGGGGTATTTTGTGGTATATTTCACGTAATTTCGGCTATAGATCAGGTATTTGAAATACCTGGTCTCGAGTACTACAAAAACCCGGTTCCTAGGTATGGAACCGGTTCTGATTTTTCGGTATCACCTGATACAAATAGGGTCCTGTTCCGGGGTACGTGTTTTGGTACTAAAATGCATACCCTATCCGTATCCCATAGATATGGTCGGGTACAGGTTCTGATAATAAAAACCCGAGTATTAAAAAAACCGGTTACGAGTATTTTTTTGAAGTTCGTTTCTTTTTTCACCTCTATAACTAAATAACTAATAATCTAATGTCTAATAATTTGGTTGTGGCTTAATGGTAGATCACTCACTTTATTAGTGAGAGATAGGGGGTTCAAACCTCAATATCACCAATTTATATGGGAGATATGAGAGATGACCCTGGCTTGTCAGGGTTCGAACCCTGATCTCACTCGGTTTTACTGTCTTCTCAACCTCACTATCACCAATTTATATGGGAGATATGAGAGATGACCCTGGCTTGTCAGGGTTCGAACCCTGATCTCACTCGGTTTTACTGTCTTCTCGCTGTCGTGCTGTTTGGCGGGCGTGGGGGTCCGGTTTTATTCAGGGAATCCGACCGCTATGGGCTCCGTCCGTCCGGACTCATGGCCGGTTTGGACTACCTTTAACCATTGAGGGCCGCATACAGAATACCCAATGTTACTTAGCTGGACGTTTTAAAAAAAATAATATAAAGTCTAAACCTTTGATTGGTGTCCAAGTAGCCCAATAAGTTGTCCATTTAAACTTGGGGCCCGCCCAAACACCAACCAGACACCTATTCCTCTTTCTTTCATGGCGTTTTCCTTATCTTCTTTTCTTCTTTAGTCGTAATTGCATCGCGATCATCGATTCTTCTTCCTCTTCATATTTCATCATAAACCCTAACAATCAAAATCCTCCAGTATTGGCTGGCAATGCGACCTTTGTCATCCTCCATTGTCTTCTCCACAGAGGACTCATTCAATCAATCTTTCAGCTATGGCCGCCGATGCATACGCACCTACTTCCTTTCCGATTCTCTGTAATGCCGCTGCTGGTGCTTCCGCTGGTTTGTTTTTAATTTAATTTTATTGTTTTTTTTGTTAATTTACGGTTTATAGATTAAAGGCTAGGGTTGCGGATTGCGTTTTGGTTTAGTTTCTAAGTGTTGTAGAAATCGTTAGGCGCTAGTCAAACAGTGAGGTATGGACTAGCGATTGATTGGAATTTATATGTAATTTTGTAAATATACACGCAAGGAGGTAGTAGTCACCACTCAGATGGTGGGGTGGGGAATTACGATTAATCGGGATTAATCAGATCCGACTTTAATGTATAATTTTAAGTTTTATATACACACACACATTTTTATATGTAATTTCAGTTTTATATATAATCATACACATTTTGGCCGGAAATTGGTTGGAGTATCGTTGGAAACCACTGATTTTGGCTGGAACCTTGCCAGAAAAGCTGAATAAGTCCGATTAATCCTGATTTTTGCTGGATTTGACTGTTGGCCGATTAGCCCAATTTTAATCAGTGGGGTGGGGACTAGGGATTAATCGGGGATTAATTGGCGTCTAGTCGGGATTTTTACAACCATGCATACACGCATATATATATATATATATATATATATGTATATATACACACACACACACCATATTTATATACATATTTTTTAATTTTGACTGATTTTACCACAGTGACGGTCACTGGCCGGTGGGGGTACCGACTAACGATTATTCGGGGATTAGTCGGTGTCTGGTCGGGATTTTTACAACCATTTGTTGTTGATTATTGAATTGTTTATAACTGCGATACTGTATGTGCAGGAGTTATTGCAGCTACATTTGTGTGCCCTTTAGATGTGATCAAAACCAGGTTTCAGGTTCATGGACTTCCGCAGCTTAATGGTGGAGTCGTAAGAGGTACATAGAGTTTGTGATTGTGATAGTTTTTCTAAATTTAGTGATGTGGCATGAAAACTGTAAAAAATCAGGGATGTGTATTTGGTATTGAAATTTCAGTGCTTGCTAATGAGTGTTTCATGTTTTTTTAATTGTAGTTAAGTTTCTGATTCTATTGGTTTCTTCTTTTTGAATGCTTGGATCAGGTAGTCTTATAATAGGTAGTCTAGAACAGATTTTTCGCAAGGAAGGGACGCGTGGTTTGTACCGTGGGCTTTCTCCTACTATTCTTGCCTTGCTTCCAAATTGGGCGGTGAGTCGTTCTTTTTTATTCCATGAAGTAGTTTTGTATGCATGATTCTGTAAGGGCCTGTTCTTTTATTTGGTTTGCATGTAGGCTGCACCGGGTGTGATATAGTGAAGAAGAGCATACTGGTTTTGATGATTTGATATAAAAGTTATCTTTTGAGGGGGGGGGGGATTTGGTATTGGTTATTGAAACTGTTTATCTTTTCAGTTGTTGCTGTTTGAAACAAGCAATTTGGAAGAATCAGTTTTATACTGCTTATTTGAAACAGCTATCTTCGCTAGCAAACAAAGAGATATTCAGTTTGGATAAACAACCCCAGACACCCTTGATGCTCTATTGCTGTATTTAAACATATTAAGTGAATAAGCAGTTTGGAATAAGCAATTTTATACTTCTTATTAAAACAACCAATGTCAGCTTATTGTTGTATCAAAACATATTGGATAGGCAATCCCAAACACCTCTGAAATGAATTTTACAATCAAGAGAGGAAGAAAAAATCAAGGTTTTTAGATAGGGTGACCTGGATTTTTTTTGTTGAATATGCTTTCCTGTGTGACAGCAAGATTTTATAATATAGTTCCAGGAATAGCTATTAGCTGTCTAGTTTTCTTATTAAGTTGCTTCTTTTATGGATATAACTGAGTTTTACATTTTCAACTTCCATCCATGCTTTATGTGGCTGCTCTGCTATTGTCCTACTATCGTTAAGAATTTTGTGCCTAACAAAATATAAAGTTTATAAATGGTGGGAGTGTTCTAAACATTTTTTTAATTTAAAACAGTTTCCTCTGTGATTATGTAAAATGCTAATGCACACATGTCCTGAATCTTGACTTGTTAGCCGTTTTATTGATATTACTTCTGTGTTTAGCTATTTTTATTGACATGTTTTCATGTAAAATAATGTTTTCATTTAGCGACTTTTGCTTTCATGATTAAATTTGAACTCAGTACAAATAAGCTCAATGCAAACAATGAACCCCCTTCCTGAAAGCACAACGATAGAACCTGCCATGCTCTTATGAAGTTATTAAATATAGCGATCTTTAAGCTTTTTTAACAAGCATCTTGGAATCTATGCTAACCATGAATCTTCATAATATGACATTTCTGTACATATAGACAGATGTAAAGTATTTTTTCTTCACCATCAGTCCAGAAGTGGTATTTATGCATCAGTATAATATTACATTCATAGAATATCATGTCTAACTGAACCATGATATTGTTTTCAGTAAACTTAGCGATTGAGTTGATAGTTAACAATTAACAAACTAGTTTCTTCTTAGGACTTTATAATATAGAAACAATGTTATAAAATCCGTAGCAGTGGTCCAAAGTTGAGGGCATTGACTTAAAGATCCATATACACCAAGGCTTTATAGTGTTCTTCAATTTGGATATTTAGCAATGAATGCTTTTAATAAATACTTTATTGCATCGTTAGTTCTCACTTCCCAGTTTCAAAAATAGTTAATCTATATACAAGACTTCTTTTGCGTAACTTATTTCTACTTGGAGGTTCTACTGGTGATTTTCTTTTAAAAGATTTCTGAAGTTCAGTTCTTTAAAAACAAATATTGCAACTTTTGCAGGTTTATTTTACTATATACGAGCAGCTCAAAGGTTTGCTCGGCTCAGGTTAGCCTCTGTTCTTTGAATAACATATGCATTAATTTAATGTTATAGTTAATGAACATGATGTTTTTATTCCTGAACGCTTGTCTTTGTGCTCTTTAAATTCAAGCGATTAATGCTGTGTTAGTTATTTTGCAATTTTAGATGGAATTCATGGCCTATCTTTCGGTGCCAACATGTTAGCTGCTTCAGGAGCCGGAGCTGCAACAACCATTGTGACAAATCCTTTATGGGTTGTGAAGACACGGCTCCAAGTATATTTGGAATTTTGGATAATATGTGTTTGATTTCATGATATGCGTTTTAAATTAAAAATTAAACCTTGGTTGTTATTGTGCAGACTCAAGGTATGAGGACAGGCCTAATGCCATATAGGGGTACACTTTCAGCTTTGAGAAAAATTGCTCATGAAGAGGGTATTCGTGGCTTATACAGGTATGATATTATTATTACAATATTACTTAACTATTTTATTCTTGTAAAAGCCACTTAACAATTTTTCGCTTCTTGTTTTGTTATCGTAAACGTTTCTTAACAACTTTTTGCACATAAAAAACCAACATATCTTGTTTTTTTGATTTTTTTTTCTTTCATAAAAGTCCGTCAACAATATTTTGCATATAAAAAACCAACGTAGTTTCTGTTTTTTTTTCAATCATAAAAGTCCCTTAACATGCTAAATTTGAAAAGAAAAGGTTTAACTATGATTGGATGAAATCATGAAAACATTATTAACAAATTACATTATAATGGGGATACAAATTATTTGTTTTTAACGTTTTGGTGGTTTTAAATTTATACAAACCATTTTATATGTGTTTAATTTTAGTTACGCCATCCATTCTCGTGTATAGTTGTTATATTGTTTTTTGAAAGATCATTTGTTATTATCAACTTATTGAATTATAAAATGGAAAAGTAAAGATGGAACACTGAACGGCCTTTGCCTTGCTATGTGTCCAATTTAAAACATTAATTAACCTCACTTATTTTCTCATGTTGTATTATTAAGTAGTAAAGGAAAACATGTGTGCGGACTTTAATGTGTAAAAATTGTAAAGGGACTTTAATGAGAGAAAAAAAAAGTTTGTTTTTTATGTGCAAAAATTTAAGACTTTTATCTGAAAATACAGTAAGTGTGTTGGTTTTTTATAGTAAATGAATTTAACTTTCGTGTCTTTGAATATTGTATTATGTGGACAGTGGTCTAGTACCTGCACTAGTGGGCATTAGTCATGTTGCAATTCAATTTCCAGCATATGAGAAGATCAAACTTTATTTGGCGAGTAGAGGTACAAGCAAAATTATAATCTTTGTCAACATTATAAAGTATAAACAATAACATTTGTTATACTTTATAAATAATTACAGATGGTACCACAGCTGATAAACTTGGTGCTCGTGACGTTGCTGTTGCTTCTTCAGTTTCAAAAATATTTGCATCCACATTAACCTATCCACACGAGGTATGAATGCATGATATAAATATAGCTATAGACCATTTTTTTGATGATTCAATGTTTGACCAGGTTGTTAGGTCAAGGCTGCAAGAACAAGGGCACCATTCTGAAAAGAGATACGCGGGAATGATGGATTGCATAAGGAAAGTATTTGAAAAAGAAGGGTTTCGTGGGTTTTATCGTGGTTGTGCTACAAACTTATTGAGGACAACCCCTGCTGCTGTTATAACATTTACAAGCTTTGAAATGATTCACCGTTTTCTTGTCACTTTATTCCCTTCTGACCCTCATCCTCACACATTATCAAGATAATCTACATTGTTGGATACAATGGTATTTTTTAAATCTAAACATCTGTATAATTACAAGATTTTTATTCTTGGGGTAGTGTATACCATAAATAGTAAGCAAATTCAAGATTTTGGATGTGGAGGTTTTTTCTGAAGTATAAGAATCTGTTACTTGGAAACTTACACGACCCACCAAAACCCAACTTTTTGACGGGATCGGGTAAAACGCAACTTGTGCTGGGCAAGTTTGGTTAAAGTGTGTGTTAGAATAGGTTAATAAAGTGTTGATGTACTTGAAAGTAGAAAATAGGGACCAAGAGGTCAGTTATCAATAGCTTGTGTTGAAATTAGAGACAAATAGTACAAAGTATCTTTGATCAAGTGAAATACCAACAAGGTTTATGTGGTACTTGACCATGGACCATGGTCTATGGACCATATCATCTTGACCTCTGTTTTAGCCTTTACATCCTGATGCCATATTACTTAGCCTCAAGTCTTAAAGCTTAATAAAATGGTACAATAAAAAAAACCTATAGTAAAGTTTATGATGCAACTTTGCACATGAAAATTCATCATGTGTAACAATAAAGTTAGAGAAAAATGGAAGAGGAATGATTGGATATTATTATCGGTGGGAAGGTGTGATTATGTGACACACATCATCATGCTTAGTTTAATCACAACTCACCAAACCATACACCACACACCAAAAAGAAAGAAAAAGAAGTGTGCCTTGCTTTCATGATATCTTTGCCAATTGCCACCCTTGGCTTTGGGCCCTCACTCACCACCACCATTTGGTTCTTTCCAACTTTATTTTATGCACATAAAGAATTAAACAACTTTTTAGCCTTATTAATTATCAAATGACCAATGTGTTACTTTTATTATCTTCTTGGATTCATGACAATGTATACTTTAATTGTTGTTTTTCTTATGAAAGAATACTTTACACAAACAATCAGTAAAACAAATGAAAATAAAATAGAACCTTATCACATCAACACACCTTGGTGTCACTAGTGACATGAATGGTATGAGATTAAGGAATAAGATAAAAGGTTTGACAAGGTAATTAGTAGGATACTATGATTAAATGTCTAGCCTTTTGATTAGTTAAGTAGATTATTGGTAATTGGTATTAGCTTTCTAAGTGACCAAAAGGAAATGCATGTTGTTTAACCTATGGCCAACTCAAAAAGGATTGCTATGATTATGGTAACTACAAGGGTTTCAAATGCTTTAATAAATCATTAATCTTATTGGAAATTACATATTACTTTTTTGTCTTTGAAAGTCAATATCCATATAGCTTTTTTTTTTAATCTTAAATTCAAGACTTTTTAATATGTAATTATTAAGAAAGGAAAATTGGTATTGTGTTGAAAAGTTAATTATAGTTCTCTTTCATATTAAAAAATAAATAAAAATACTAAAGTGAATAAAAAAGGAAACTGCAAATATTGTGAAATTCCTTCAATAATATACATATTGACCAAAATCTGAATAAATCTCATTTATTAGATTTTGGATAAAAGTACGTTTATGGTGCCATTATAGTCATCCACCCAAAACAACAAAACATATTAATGTGACAAATATCTCCTTTTTGAAAATGAAGAAACCTAAAACCACCACAACCACACCTACAACCATAGTCCATATCTCAAGTGGTGTTTGGTTTGCTCATATACTATTAATCTTAACTAGGTTTGTTTTCAACAACCATTATTTGTTTGAAAATGATGTTTTGCCTTCTTTCACTCAATACTCCAACTAATTCCTTTCTTATTTTTCTATTTAAATCTAAAATTTAAATATATTACCAAGAGTAATACTTTTAATTCTCTCTTATGAAAAAAAATCAAAATAAAATAATATAAAATAAATTGAATGAAAATCATATAATTAGACTGAAATAACAGAAAGTAGGTAAGTACAGATAATTATAATATAACCATCACGTAATGAAATTTTATGGTCATTCACAAAGGAATAAAAAAAATGCTTGGAATTTTAAAGGCCAAGAATAGTGTTATTCCCAAAGGAGGCAAAAGCTTTATATAATTTTTATGAGGAAGCATTAGGACATGGAGAGTAAACAAGAAGCAATGTTGCATGTTATCACAAGTAGTTGGGCACAGCATCAACTTTAGTTTTTGTCATTTCAAATCAATCATTATATAATATATAGAAACAAAAATGAATATTAACAGACATCACAAAATCAAGTGTAGAGAAACAATGTGAAAAATCGAAATCAAGTTGACATGCTCATGTCGTGTATCTAGATATCCTACGAATTGTAGTTGTCGAATCTATTAAGTTGATGTGATATTTAATTTTGGTTTCTTATTTAGTTTGTTAGAAAAGATAAAGGTTATATTTGTTACACTTTAATAAAAGTGATGAAAAACAGCATGTTATGATAACATAGGAGTAATATAGAAGGTGGTCCTAGGATTCCAAGAGCACCCAACCTGTAAAGATAAAAACATATAGGTAATTGATGCTTCTCCCACTTTTACTTTCGGTTTCCATTGAAAAGAAAAGAAAATAAATACCAAGTAATCCAAAACTATAATACAATTTATGATCATGCATACATATAATCAGTAAAATGTCACGGTTCTTTACCAACCCTAATATAATTACACAACATATTATATGCAATTATCTATAACACAACGTATCAAAATTTACTTTCGAAAGGCACATTTTTAAATATATAGCAATGATAACGGAAGTAGATAAAAAAATAACTATGTCGATTGCTCCTTTTTATGCTATTTCAATTATAGTACACGCCTACTTAATAACAAAATTATCACCGCTTCGTCTGATCGTTTGATTTGCCTTAAACAAGGGTCCATATTCACTACGCACGCTATATTTTCCTTT